>NW_010189618.1:14107-17192 GCF_000695765.1 Mesitornis unicolor | reverse complement strand
ATTCCTGCTAACACAGTTTAGATAAAACCACACAATGTAACATTTCATAGCAGTAAGTTTGTTAATATCAACATTAGCTTGTTTTATCACTTCAGTCACTGTATCAGGCACCAAAAGGAACAGGACTGCTTGCCCATTGCAGGAATTTTCCCAGAAATCTAATTGACAGTGAGGACTACAAAACAAAAAGATTACATACATTGACACTACTCATAAGAAAATAGTCTTCTTTAATTCCTCCTCAACTTCACTTTTGTTGCTTGCCATATTTCTGGCAGTTAGTTCTAACCAATATATGGAACTAGTTTTACGTACTATCTTTCAGGAGTTCCCATAACACCTTGTATTGCCACAGCAGAACACTGCTGATTTTCCTACCCTAAGACTCGGAATACTACTACTGAAATTCTTCTTCCACTCTCCAGAGAGATGAAGAAATTTAGACTTCATTAATATCTTTACATTTCTGTCACTGGGGAGTTGTCATTTTTAGATTCTAATAACGTTGATTTAGTGGCAAGTGATAAAAGCACAGAACTGCTGTAATTCAGCACAACTTTATCACATAAGCACTTTGGAATCCTTATATATCATAGATAAGTGGCTTTTTTGGATGCAAAAGGCAATCATTGCAACATTGCTGCAGGGTACCTAAAGCAATCCACTAGTTTTATTTCAGTTTTTTAGATTTTAAATAAAAGGTTCTCCCTAGCAGCAAAGTATTTCTAAAAAGAAAGATTTATCAGTATACTGCAAATCTTACATTTGTAACTGCAAAAAAAAAAGTTCAGTATGTTTACACTGCTCCCTTTCACACACAAACATTTTACATCCTTTATTTACCACGGAACAACTCAACAACGCAACACTTTGCTTACCATGAATCCTTTGATAGTTCTGTAATAGGAATCCAGTAAGAGAGCTCCCAGAGAACAAACTTGGGAAGTCCTATCCCAGCCATCTGAGCAGTGCACCAATACACTCACGCTCTCGACCGCTACTGCCTGTGAAATACAGTTGTTTCTTAGTGAATGTTCTACTCTAGACAGAAGTCAGAATTTTGTAAGTAAAAACAAAAGCTACATTTATCCCAAACTCACAGCGTAGTCTGTTTTATTTAACAAAGCCAGAAAAAAGTTTATTATGCAGAAAGGATTTGATACTATCAAAGCTAGGAATTTCTTTCCATAAAAATACAGAAAATTCCTTATAAAGAAAAGAAATTTCTTGCACAAGGTAACAAGAAGATCCACAGTGGTCCCCAGTTCTCTTTCTGCCCCTTATAAAACTAAACTTATAAAAACCCCTTGCAACACATACTAAGAAAGAAGTAGACTACACATTAGAGACCAAACAGGTTAAAAAACCCCAAAACAACAAACACATGTATGAATATAAACTAAAGTATCTTCTTGTTATTTCACCCAGTAAAAACAGAGATCTCATTTTTTTCTTCACCCAGTCCCTCTCAGGTCAAGCCCTTGACCTCATAGGTGCCTGGCAAAGGCAGCTGTCCCTCCAAATTCTTCATAAAGAGTCTCATTTCCTTGCTGAATGAAGTCAGCATAGCTGGTTTGGCTTCTCTGCCATTAGTGCCGCAGCAGTTCTGTTTTCCAGGGCACACTAGTTTTCTCCATCCACCTCCAAACTGATCACACCTTTCATAAATACCCAAAAGAACCAGGGAGCATAAGAATCTCCTCATAAAGTAACCAAAGAGCATTAAAAAAAATCCCAAAACATTAGCTTCCATATTTAACATCTCCAAACAAAGAAACACGCGATACTTAAAATAGCATATCAGAGATATTGATGTACACTAATACCTCCAAAAAAATGTCAGCTGCAGAATTTTTACACATTACAAAATATTAAGTATAGTTTTGCCTGGTAGTAAGTCAACTTCCCATCAAATAGAACAGGAGCGTGCAAGTTACCTTGACCAGGAAGACAGCGGCATCCAACACAGCTTTAATGTGGCGCAGCCATCCAGAACTCTCCAAGCCAGAAAAAAAGTCATTGACAGACAAACCCTTCGTGCCGCTGACTGAAAGAAATCAAGAATTAGAAAACCTTAAGCAGTTGCAGCTACATATACCCTGCAATGGAGAAAGACAAGTAATTGTATATTTTTTCCAAATGCTCTATGTTGTAAGTTGACTAGAAATCTTTCAAGAAATCACCACTCAAATGGTTGAAAGGTACAGTACAAAATGTTCTCCATCCAACGTTGAACTCTGTAAAACTACAGTAACCAAGAATGACAAGAGTAAGATCTCCGTGTCTTTTTGACAAAATAACATTCAAAGTAAACACACTGGTTATGCCAAACAGGGAGCCTTACCAAGGAAGGTAACACAAATGCCAAAAACCTACCAGAAATACTTAAAAAATTACAACTACTAGTAGGAAGTAGCTGCATCCAGACAAAATAGACAGTTCAGAGTATTCAGACTGCCAGAGGATTGTCACCTTCTCTCCACTTTGCTTAGGAGAATAAAGCTAGTGCAGGTAATGAACTGAAAATCCTTGACATGCTATTTAGCCCCAGACTTGACATACTACAATTGACTGGCTTCTTCCACTCTTCCCTAGTGTACTTTGTTTCTGCAATAATGGTGATTGAGAGAGGGCAAGGAAGAACTCAAGGGAAAGGAAAGATGCCTTGCAGTACAACAGCAAGAGGCATGAAGGTAGACTGAAAGTTTCTCACCAATTCACAAATGAGACATATAACCTGGTTCTTGTATGACTTTGAGCAGCAACTCACACAGTTGCATTACTGTCCAGACATGACAAACTTCTGGCAGTAAGAAATATTTGCCAGCTGATAGAGCTTCAGCTATGCATGATTCTAAGAGAAGACACACAAGATATACCTGCCCTGCCACAGTAGAAGCCTACTTCCTACTAAGTTTAACAGTTGGACTTGATTACCTTAAAGTTCTTTTCCAAAAATGATTTTATGATTCTAAGCTAGTGGGCCCCAAACAAAAACAAAAAGGCTCTTTAGCCAAAAGCTCTCAGTGGGGATATTCATACAGCAGCTGCAAAATAATCTTTATACCTGACTACAGGAAGAAGT
>NW_010189618.1:9622-14076 GCF_000695765.1 Mesitornis unicolor | reverse complement strand
AAAGTAGAGGAAAAAAAAATTACCAAGTCATTCTGTAACGTAGTTTCATGTCCCCTGATGAAAAAAAGGCTATAAACTCTAATAACTGACTCGTGAGGCTTCCCTATACCTGCACTACGTGTTTCTCAGCTTTCAGCTATACAAGTTTTGGTATACTCCCCATTGCTCAGGAAAAGTCACAGTCCAAGTTGCTGCTTAATGCTGTAACAAAAACAGGCTTCCAAATAAGTATCACAGCACCTTTTCTAAAGCCCATATATCTTTGTAATCTACAAAACTACCTAGCAAGCCATAGCATAGTGAGGTAACAAAACATCAAGAAATCTCTGGATACCAAGATCTAACTTTAAAGGTTAGTCTGTAAATATCAGTAAAAGCAGCAAAAGCTATGCTAGTTTTCCCTGGTCTCCGAAGGACATTGCATCATCAGGCAAGAGTTCTGCTTCTGAAAGGTCTAGCACACGGAAGAAGCCAGCTGAGAATTACTTGATCCTTTCAGCGAGTTCACTCTCTCAGCACCAGTGGTTCCATACGCCTGTTCAATCACAACAGTACATGAACAGGTCTAACACTCTATGGTAAAGAAACTAATAACATTCACATATCTGGAAATTCAAACATCTGCAGGGAAGGGATTGGACAGACAAGGCAATGTCTAGAGGCACTGTTCATGGCTGCTCACCCCTACATTCTGTAGCTTATGGTTTAAAGCACAAGCTTTCAGCTAGAAAATAAACAGACTTCCAGCCCTCAGTTTGTTTTCACCCAGATACTGCTGTCGAAAATCTGCTTTTGATCACAATTTTCAGCCTGGTAAGAAATATTTCACCACTAGCATTTTTCCCTTCTAGCTAGATTTCTATAGTTTTATAAACTGAAGCAGAGATAAGAACATATGTTGAGCCCAAATAATTACTTTCCATTTCTGTGAATTAACACAGACATTTTTATACTATTTAGCAATAAAGAAATTGCATTGACATCGTTTTGACACATCTAAAAAAAATCATTTCTAGCTCCTTATGGTCCCTAAAAGGGTCAAAGATGATTTATGGTACCACTGGTATGTTTAGCTACCTCACAATAACTATAATTCAAGATAGTTTTGGCTATATGGATCTCATCATAAACACAATGCATATCAGCCCCAAAACTTGTGTTCAATTGCTTGATTGTCCTTAGACACGCTACTAGCAATGCCTCAGGTGACAGTTCAAGAGGTGACTAGAACCTGCAGACTGAAGCACAGTGGGCTGGGGGCAGAGGTTGTTTTTTAACAAAAAAAGAAAACCAAACAATACCACCCCCTTACACACACACTACATAACCCACAAACCCTCCTTAGTTAACATACTTCCATCAAAGTATATGTAGCACAACAGTTGCTACTATTGAGTCATTTCCTCAAGTATTTCCTACAGAAATGCTGTTTCTTGACATACGCAAAGCCTTTTCTTTTATCAGAGGTCAATCTTTTCTGACAGGTAATGCTGTATTTTTGAATATATAAAAACTGGACTTTATATTTAATACCACAGCCACAAATTTAGACTACGTGAAGATTCCTTCATTAGCATTATATAGATGGGTAGTCTACCCATCAGGGCAGCAGTCATAATGGCCACACTGAAGAAAGCTATTTTAGAAGAGTTTTGTTCCACTGCATGCAAGATATTTAAAAACCAGCTGAATCCAAGATAAAGAACAGACTCTAAATCACCCATACATGCTCCATGGTGCAGTCCCATCACAAAAGGATGTTGGGAAGGTTTATGTCTTGCATTCTGCTTGCAAGTGTAATTGTCAGATTCTGAAGGAAATCAGGAAGACAAAGAGCCTAGGAACAGGACACATGCTGAAGAATGAATAATGGTTGTTTGTTTTAGATAAACCTGAGGACAGTCCCAGTTACAATGGCTCTTGAAAGAAGAAGGGTCATTGGTATCACATTCCTGATTTGAGAACATTTAGTTCAGCATGTCCTAGGGAAGTTGGTACACTGACATTAAATGGCATTTTCCTCATTTTAAGCTATAAGCCATCTTCACAGCATTTCCTTCCTGATCACCCCACTGATTGCACATTTCTACAGGGATCTGAAGAATAAAATATTGCATACCTCCTGAAATTTTAAAGGGTCTTTTCTACCCCTAAAGATGCTTCTATTTCTAGACTAGCATTCAGCAAAAAACTAGTGAATTATACAGACTGAACAGAGGTAGAACAACTGTGTACACTTACCCTAAACCTGATCTGGAGAACAGCTATAGACATCACTCATTATTCCTTTTCAAGAGAGTTTAAAGAAACCAGTACTCCACACAATGAAAAAACAAAACATATGCCACCCTTAATGAAAGCGACAGAAAGATACTTGGTAAGTTAGTACTGTTGTTGGGATGCTAAGTCAAATGGAAGGAACATGAAGCCTGTGAATTTTACCTGTGGGATGCACACACTTGTGCATCAGGCATTACACAGGAACAAGCCTCTTAAAAAATAAATCAATATTTATTAGCTATTTTTCTGGAACTGAAAAAGATATTAGTTCAAGAAAAAGGTTTTACCCCAAACTTAAAAACTGAAGTTCAGGCTTAAGCTGCTCATCTTTCCCTTGAATAAAGGATGTGCAGGAGTAACCACAAAAATAGGTATTATCAAAGCTCAGTAGTATTCCATGCAGAGTGCCTGAAGAATATGTTAGCAGCAGATACAGGCTCAGTGAGAGTAAAGTACAACTACAGCATTAGTCTGTAAGACTTCTTGACCAGTGTCGCCAGTGTCTTCCTCAAAACAGACTTCCACACAAGTGTAACCCTTTACCATGACTGGAAATACTGGCATAATACATATATAAGTGGTTGCTTTGTAGAATTGTTGTCAGGTGTAGAAGCCTGACTTCCATCACTGTACCCTAACCTCACTATTAATACTCCACAAAGTGTCTTGAATTTGTTTTCAGCTGTTTATCCAATATTAACAGAACTCTTTAATAGACTTCTGCCTCTCCATTTGCATCACCATGTGGCAAGTAGCGGCAGGGTGAAATAGTACACTTTTCCCCTGTCTCCTCCCTCTACAAAGACTCTTAAAATGTTTATACGAGCACAGAAGTAGTTCGCCAAGTAAAAGAGCTCAAGTTCTGTACAAGCCATATGCTTGTTGTGTATTCTGTGGAACTAAGTGCTCCTTGACAAATCGGTATTCTATATAAGAAAATGTACATACACATTATTCTGTGCATTTGTATTACACGTGTATATATGCCTGTATACTTGGAAAACACAGAAGACTTTCCTACAAGCCGCTGACATACTAATCAAGTTCACTCAAGACATATGTGCCACTCTGTTAATTTTCTTCAAAATAACTCCATTCATTTTGTTTACAGTTAAAATGTAAATGTTTAAGATAATTCATTACCACAGAGCCCAGCAAACTGGTACTAAACAGAGCTGGGATAAAATATAGAAGTATCAGTATAGTTTGTGTAAGCATTATTAAAGAGTTCAGAAAAGCATTTATCCTATTTTCATATACAGTATTACAGCACAGTTAGAACATACCTTCCAGAAGTTTTTGTAAGCTGGATCTCATTACATGAATATTTTCAATGCCAACAAACTGGAACCTGATATTAGAGTAGTTGTCTTCATTCTCATAGCCCTTCCCAGCAGCTCTGTTTGCCATTGCATTAAGCTTAAAAAAGGAAAATAAAAATACTGAAAACCAGTACTTGAAATAAAAATCTCAAATTAAAAACCAGAAGTCATGCAATTTCAAAGGAATACACAAAAAAACCACAAGAGCACGTACTATAAGCTAGATTCTAATAAATTAACAGTTTGTGGCAAATGAACTTGAAAACATTCAGCTGTAAGAAAGGAAGGAATGGTACATAAAGAGCAACATATTTAGAGGTGACATATCTGAATAATGCATTTAGTAATTTCCTATTCTCTCCGCCACATTCCTACCAAACCTTTACTTATTTCCACATATTTGAGCAAAGACACTACAAAACAATTAACCTAAAAAGGAAAGAGTAAGAACCAGACTTCGCCATACACTTTCCAGGCATCCTGAAAACGTCAATTTTGGGGCTAATAACCTAATAAATTGCTGCAGCTATAAAAATTACAACTATTAAAAAACCCCATGGTTAGCTCAGTTTCAGTCTGTCACAGCAACCTACAGCTGAACCCTGCTCAAAATAAGTGCAGATCCTACAGTGTAGGATTTTCGGTTTATATCCTTGTTTTCCCGCTCCTGTGTTCAGAGATTGGAGTGAAATTAATACCATTTTAAATGTAGATGGCCTAGAGAGTGAGAGTTACCCTATAAACTCCAACAGAGATCAAAACCCCTACAATCAATTCAACTTAATTAGTGATGAACTATGACCTCAGATTGCTAGAACAGAATTTCCCGTGTCTTCCTAAGACGCATAACAA
>NW_010189618.1:0-9591 GCF_000695765.1 Mesitornis unicolor | reverse complement strand
TTTCACAGAATGCAGTACTCTCTCCCATCCCAAAATAAACCCAAACACAGCTCACCATTTCATGAAATTAATTCCAGACAGTTACAATGACTTGCATCCCAGTCAACTATTCACTTCTTAACTAACTACCTTTTAAGTATATTTTAAATGCACCTCCCCAAAAGTTCACTAGCACACTGAGTGAATTCTAGCCGAGTCCTGAGAGGGGTTCAGCTTCTTTAAGAAAGCAAGTAATTAAAAGCCTGAATAAAGAAGCCTAAGCTTACCTTTAAAGAACACTGTTGCCCAAGATGGAGTCATATTTAACTCTAAACCTTTCAGAATTACACTGTATCAGAATTATCCCTGTACTCTGATGTTCAGGAAGAAAGGCTCATCTGCAAAACCTGAAGTACATACCTTCGGCCTGGTGTCCATGACATACATGAAGCGATTTGAAGGATTTGCTTTACTGATGGCTTGTAACATGTGCTCATCTTCCAGGCACCTGGCACTGAAACCCGAGAGAGGCTGACTGCATCTACAAATTGCAGCCTACCACAGAAATGAAAGAACAAGTTAGCACTGTTTAATACCTGTAACTGAAATTAGTTGTTTTATTTGGCAGATAACAGCACACAGTGGAAAAAACTTTAGGTATTCCATTGTTTTTAGCACATCACTTGCAGACCTTCAAACACAGTACCTACAACTTAAATCCAAAGGTTTATAAAAAATTTTTTTCAGGTTCATCTGCATGTGCAAAGTACCAGTGTACATAATGGAGTTACCCCAGCAATACTACTGCAAGTATGATTTTATTATTGCAAGTACAATATATTACAATCTGGTCTAATTTTCATCACGTAATTTTCAACAATATATTGTACTTCAGAAGGCATCAGGTGCATCTTCCAAATAGCAATTATCCTCAAATGCATCTAGTAGCTTAACACTCATCCTTTCTAAATTCTTCAACTCAGCAAGGTCACAATCCTCTCCTTTCAAAGATATCCCCTAGCCAAGACAGGCAGATGGTGCTTCACACCACTCTCCACCAAACCCTGCAAAACCTTGTTTCACATCCTCTAGCTCTTTTAACTTTGCAAATTCCTCCTTAAAGAACTAGTTTTATTCTTTGGGGGTTTTCTTTTGTGGTGTTTGGTTGTTTTTTTTTTAAACCCCATTTTGACCTAACAAATTTTATTCTTGATATATCAAGGAAGACAGATCACTTGACAAAAAGCTATCTTCAGTTATCTTAAGGTCAGTTTCTGAAAGCTTTAAAGAGAGTCAACTGATTACTTACGTATTTCTTTTAAACTGGCTTAGTTTAATTCAGCATCTTATCCTGTTAGACACCACTAGTGTCAGCTGTATTTAAGGCTGTCATGAGTTACACCATTCTCATACAAGTCACTTCAATTATCTCCTTACTAACTAACTACTTTCAAATAACAAACTTACTGAAAGTTATTTCTTGACAAAAGAAAGACACATTATACCTCTTTAATTTTATGGTAATATGACAACACTGGGAATCTTCCTTTGCTTCTGAACTTGGAGCTACCAACGATTATGGGCTTGCTTGCGGTTCTGGGAACATAAAGTTCTCTAGGATAGGTTTCACAAATCTAAAAAAGACACAGATACACAAAAATAATTTCATGTACAAGGCACAAAGCCTATACTAGTCTTATTGCATCCAACTTGAGAGATATTAGATGAAATAAAAGACAGGATAAATGCTAACAAGTTTCTCTATATACCTATAAATAGCTCAGGAGACAAGCCATGGATAAAGCAGTACATATTGGTATCCAAGTTACACAACCAAGCACTGCTGGAAAGCACTGCTATACTAGCATTCAACCCTCAAGAACACAACTCTTCAGTAGAAGTGCTAAGAATGTGTTTCAAATAAAATATTGAAAGTGTTTCCTTCATTTGTTGTATTTGCAGACTACAAAGTAGGAAGAAATCTAATCTGGGAATCAGCTGCACCATTACAGCCATTGTCTCCCACAGCCACCATTACAAATGCTGAAGTAGAATCCTTCTCAGTTAAGAGAGATAACAAAGCTGCACAGCACCAGAATTGCTGGGCTGGGCTTCAAACAGGTAAGTATACTGCATAGAAAAATTTTAAAAGCCCCACAAGCATCTGCTTCCCAACTTGCGTCTGTTGCATATTCGGTGCTGGCTTCACAAGACTAGATTTGCATCCATGCATACATACTCTCTCAATGAGGCCTTAAAAAAAGCTTCACTTAGAAAATTGGGAGATTGCACACTGATTAAAGAGTTAACTCTCTCCACTTGCAAGTTCTTCCTTATGCTGCAAGCCAAGTGATTTCATTATTAGATCATTTTCTATAGGACTAGAGTCAGAGGATAAAGCAGAAACAGATACAGAACAAAATATGCTTTCATTACAACCCTTACCTTATACTCACGATTTGCATCAGACAACTGCCAGTTGGCATTTGGCACTCCCATTCTCTTATATTCTTCTGCTAGATCAATAAGCTGCCAACCTTTGACTTGCTCCGATTCATTTTGTTTTGGGTTATAGGAGAACGCATACAGTTCATCATAGTTCGCTAAAAGGTAAAGAATAAAACTACGTTATGAGTTGTCCCCTAAAACATCTGAGTGGAAAAGGTAGCACAGTTTCCAAGTCTTGAAATTGCCCAAATTGCAGAAAAAGGTTCAGACTTCAAGATTCTCAGAAGCAAGACTAAATAGATACTTGATACTCTTGAACTATTTCTTCTGCAACTGTCATACAGTTAACCAACACAATTTTAGATATTTAATTAAAGGTAGGTTACAGGAGCTTTGAGTGTGCTTGACCTATTTCAGCAGGGAAATGTCTAAAGCCATAAGGGCAAAGCAGAAATCACAAAAGGAAGACTGACAAATCAAGCACGACAAAAGGCAGAATTATTAGAAGACTTCACAAGTGCTAAAAGAACAAATAATTTTTGTAGGTAAGAACAGAATTGTACATCTACTGACCTTAAAAAAACCCTCTCAAACTATTTTTTTTCCTAAAACACTATTCACATCACAGATGACATCTTACATTGTTCTGAACATAGCACAAAGAATGCAAGAGACCATACTACGTGACAGAAGTATCTTTTAAAGCTGAATTGGTAGTGCTACTTTAGCATCAGAATTTCAACTTTATTTTTGAAACTGCATGAGATCAGTAACAAGTCAGTATTTGCTAAGTAGCATTTGACCTATGGAATACACCAATTAAGAGGGACAATAGGCATTTACATTCACACTTCAGAGATAACACTAGAAATGCAAAAAAAAAAAGAAATCTCACATTCTGTTAGTGAATATCAGAGACCCATAAAAGCCAGATGATGCATCTCATTAACTCATATGCAGATTCATACTTAATCATTACAAATCTTTTACATACCCCATCCATTTAAAATACTTTTAAATAATGCACATTTTTTAAAAAACAATAAAAGCCATGGATTCTCCACCTCCCACCCCGCTAACCTGTAACTCAGGCATATACAAAGCCTTTTACAGTTAGAAGTATTACCTGTTCTTGACAGCTGAAGCAGAGAGTTATAAATGTCATGACAATCTCTTTCTCTGGGAACAACAAAGTGAACTATCCTGAAGTTCTTGCACTGGATGACAAGGGGACAGCCAGAAGTAGTCAAGGGAAGTTTTTCCACCGCAGCAATATGGTGATGTAGTATCTGTGGCATACAAGAACTCACAGCATAAGCACACTGATGAAAAATGAGAACAGTGTACTATTTACAAGAGCAGATGTAAGACATTAAGTGACATTGAATATGGCTTTTGACTAATTTTTATTTTTATAAATAAATTATTGGCAATAAGTTTAAAAAACTGGCATTTTGGTCAGGATACCTTATCTGTCAAAATTTAATGATTCTCTTCCCTCGTATTTTGAGGGTTTACCTGACATTTGTAAGTAACAGTAAATATCCTTCTAAACGCCAAAGTGAGAAGACTCCACTGCAGTTGTTCAGTCCTCATCTATAACTCTAACTGACAAGAATACATCTAATTAGGCAGGGTCCAAACAGGATTTTTAGATTTTTTTTTTAAGGATCTACAGGAACAATGTCAACCAAAATAAGGCAAGTCAGGGAAAGCAATAAAAGTTTTACAGATACAGAAGATGCTGAAGGTTTTAGAATTCCAGTATTTAACATCTACAGAATGAACAGAGGAAAAACATCTCTTGTATTATCATTGCGTTATACAAACACAACAGTCTCTCAGCTAAATGCCTTTCAACCACTTTAACAGAAGATTGTCACAGCAATGAATATACAAAAGCCCACTACAGATTTATCTGTGTGGCACATCTACACAAAACTTAGGAAAATACACAAAAAGTAAACAGCTGTTCAACCATGTGAAGAAAGCCACAGATACATTACCTCAACTGAACAAGATGTTCTTGATAGCATTTCAATTACCTCACTGAATCAACTCCTCTTAAATATTGATCAGAATTCGACAGGCATCTGAAAACTGTGCTGCCAAATATGCATTTACAAAGAGACTACATCTTGGAGACATTATCATAATTATACTTGGTACTTACATTACCCTGACAGAAATGCAATACTCTGAGTATAGGTTCAATTTCTCCAAAATGAAGCCTTTTAACATAGTGCACAGGGAGATGCAAGTAATGCTTCTGAATCATGTTCTCCCCAGTAACCCATTTTGTATGAAAGAACAACAGTTTGGTTTGTACAAAATTGTACATTACATTCAAGAACAAATCACAGAAAAATAACTTTTCTTGAAAGCACTGTGAGGCGTTTAGTCAGATAACCAGGGTACAGGAATAAAGGTAATCCAGAAAAATAAACATACGGCAAAAAAAAAAAAGGAGAAGTAACCACACCCAGGGAAATGAGGTTTCACCCTAGAGAATGACAGACTTAAGGCACTGAACTCAGGTAGCTGTGCTACAGTGGAAGCCAGAATTTGATGTCCATATGTGCCACTAGGGCACTGAGCAGAAAAATTAATGGGAATTACTGTACCAGCCAACTCCGTACAACATTGGTAGTGGTCATCAAGAAGCTGCAGCCCTTTCTGAATTCTTTTATTCTGGAGATGAACACTTGGGAAGGAACAGCTGCTTACCACTCTAAAAAGGGCAGATCTTCAATATTCCACCAAAGCCCAGATCTTTGGATTTTGCTGTGTCATTTAATCTAGGCAGGATCTAAATACAAGGTAAGTAAATGCAGAAATTGTAAACCTGATGCCTTAACTATCTAGCAGTCTCCCATTTCTGCCTCTGAACTGTGATGCAAGTCAGTTGTTTAAACAACACTATCATACATTTACTCAGGAATACAAGTAATACATAGTAGAAATTATAGCAGCTTGAACATAAGTGAACATTTTCAACATTACCAATTTCAACTGCAGCAGTGTCATGCAAGAGTACAATCCGCAAACCATTAACTTATTATGATATCATAAACAAGGAGAGTGTGAATAACTTATACCTTAGGTAAGCATTTTAGTAAACAATTCAATCTTAGATCAGGAAGAACAAATGCATCTGAAGAACCTTTGCTTTTGAGCAACAAGCATTCATTATCCTTACCCATGTTTCTCTCTGGCTTGAATCTATGAATAACAGATGAGTTGCTGTGAGGTATAGAGTTCCTGTCAATGACTTATTACTTGTGCTGAACCTATCCAGTAATTTCACTTGTTCTACCTGTAAGAAAAGAGGAGAGAACAAAATTATTTTTTTCCACCCAGAACACAGAATCCTAACTTCACAAAAGCTTTGTCAGTTTGTGCAATAACTCTGAAAATGGTAGAAAGTGTAACAGAGCACACATAAGGCCGTCCAGGTCAAACTATTAAAAATACACTAGTGGGCACATAAGCTTTGAGAACACCGACAAGTTAAAATATCCTGTTTCAATACAAAAGTGCATCATGAAGGCACAAGGCTAGGCTCAGAATACTTATCCATATACAAAACTACTGTGATTATTTACTAGTAAAAGAAACCAGGGTATCAAGTTTTTTAAAAAGTAATTAAAGAACGGTGAATTACTAAGCTTTTAGGCAGCTTCCCCAAAGTAGAGAAAACACACTAACAGTTTCCTGTTATTGAGATGCCAGCACTGAATTAACAGCTGATCTCAGCAACATGCTTCACAGGCTGTCTGCAGACTCAAAGCAATGAAGATTATGTCCTCCTGACTTCACCTTTAGGTATCTACTGCCTTATATCATCCCCAGCTTCAAAAATCTAGATGATCATAACCTTGCCTCACAGTCAAAATAAATTCTAATGAAATGCAAACATTATACTAATAATTATAACGATGCCCTCGAAACTCAAGGACCGTGCTGGCATTTGAAGCAGATATTTCAAGCTTGAGTCTCACACAGGCAGATTTCTCCTTCTGGATAACATTAACACTGTTTGTTATCTCAGACCTATGGAAAAACTCCTCAAAGAAAGCGATTTCTAGATAGCTTGCATTTTATCTGCTGCTTCTAACTTCACGAGCTCCAGTTTGCTTTATTTGAAGCAAGCATTACGTGATTCTTTGTGTGCAACAGGAAAGGAGTGTGGTGAACGGCTTATCTCCATGCATTCCTCGTTCTTGGCAGCACTGTCTCATTAGTACCAAGTTCAAACTCTTATGCCTGAGACTTGTTGCTACTTCCATTAAATGCATGGCACAACTCCAAAGCCTTCCACACCAGCAAGATCAGCACCCAGACAAGGCAACCAGGAGAGTCCCCATCTACCATAATGATGCTAAGCTGGTTACTTCATACACACAAATTTAATTATCTACTAAAAGCAAATATAACACACTAAAAAATTGTCTTTTCAATTCAGGTATTTCTTACAATCTAGCAAGGCCTAATTTTGTGTTTGAAAATTAGAAAAGCAACTTAATGCATACAAAACAGAATGGAGGTACTAAAGGCCAGTGCTATATGATATTCTAGATTGTGGTTTAGAAAGCAAAAACCATGGAAGCTACATGCACCAGTACCTCAGCATACATTATGCTGTAACTAGCAAGGTATCTCATATACAGAATAGCATAAATCAGTACACCACCACCAAAATGCAGAACTCATTTTGGGCAGCTCTGCAGCAGCACCTCCTCAGGTACCTGGCACTGCACCTCCCCAGCAAATTGAGAAGTGCACAGAAACTGCTCCAGTTTTGTTCCAGTAACACAACCCACCAAACCCTGGCATGCAAAGCTCCATTCTCCACCATGTGACAAGCTATTCTCAAATTGTACTTTTATGTTGGATGAGGACAGGCATTAGCACTTCAGCTTCCTCTTATATAGGTAAGGGCTTCAAGACTTGTGAACATTAAGTTCCAGATACACCTTTCGTAAAGACAACTGAAATCTAACCTAGATTCAGCATCCATATATGACACGGTAATTTAAACTTGTCCCAAGCCAGCTTTAATGGATACTCAGACACTTTTCCTTCCTCTTTAATTGTAAAGTTTGGCAAATTCTTAGTGAATAAAAAAAATAAGTTAGTCATCAGTTTTGAAGAAAATGGGTTCACAGGATTAAGAGACTGAAGACTGCTATTGAGTTTTAGCACATCTGTAAACAGAGACCATTTAAGTAGTCAGAAGGGATATTCTGACAGTAGCTAGCACAAACTGGTGTAAAAACTCACTAATTTGTAAAAGTTAGAACAGCCACCTCAACAAAATAGAGTATTTACAGTGAAAGAGTCAAACAATTTATTGGGATTAAGAGTTACAGATTAACGGCAAAAAAAAGTAAATAAATATTTCAATATAGTTGGAACAGAAAGGAAGGCTGAAAACGTACCTCTTAAATCTTTCAGTAAAAAAGCTGAAGGATTAAATTAGACTAATCCAAGACAAAACCAGTTACAGTATATAATTCCAAGATTCTTTTATTACAACTTTGTATTAATTCACCAAAAATAAAAGGAGTTTTCACTTCCCCGTTTCGTCTCAGGCTTGCAAACATAAACCTAGGATTCAGCAGTCAAGCTAAGCAAACCTTTCCATCTCCAGTAGAAAACCCATCATATTTCCACGTGGAGATTTTACTTCAAATATACAAACATCTGACTGAAGAATTTCCAGTCTTTTCTACTATGTTTTGCTTTAAATTATTTTTAAGGATAGTTCTAAAGCAAAACCACAATATTCTTGTTTGTAATTTCACTGCTACCACCACTTATGACATATTGTGAATTCATCTTCATCATTTGTTGCTATTTAAATACATATTCTCAGACAAAAGTGATTTTTAAATTGATCTTCAACATTTCCAGCAACCTGAAGTTTGAGGAGGAATAAAACCTATTTCATCACTTTCTCCTAAGGATGACAGCTTCCCTGCGCAGCAGATAATTTGTGCAAGACTACACTGTTATTTCAAGCTTGTTGTACTATTACTCTAATAAAACAAACTGAGAAACTATGAAGTGCTGCCAGATTAAAAAAGTACATACATTTCAGAACAGCTGGAATGAGATCCAACTTGAGCCTACACAATTACGACTATCTAGCATAAACACATTTTAGTCTACCTGGATATTCAATAAACCAACAGCTTACTAAAAGTTAAACAAACATCACAGTTATAAGCAAAAACTCATGCTATTCCTAGCCATGAAATTGGTATTTTTAGAATGGATAATTTTTATATTAATTATAAAAACAATTGCTTAAAGTAGTGAGTCTTGTATCTTACAAGTTGTGTTCAGAACTTGTTTCTCTCCAGCTATATTACTACATGAAGTATTTCTTCTCCCACTAGGGTACCAAAAAGATGCAGAAACACAATCACTTGCAGATGCAAAGAAGCCAGTGTCCTGCAGCCTTTCTAGTCTCAATTTCTGGTTTGAAATGTAAACAGTTACTCTGATCATCTGACTTCTGTTTTAGTTCAGTTTTTATTTTGAAATTAGCTATTGACTGTAACAGTAAAATATTAAGTTTCCAAACAAGGAGCTTCAGGTTTATAAGTAAACAGGCTAATAAAGAAACCTTATCTCCAATCTGTCAGCTTGGTACAAGATTATTCCATCCAGTAAACTAAAGTGTCACCAACAGCAGCTCCATCAGAGATCTTCCTCCTATTTCATGTATCTTTTTGATTTGTTATAATTTCATTATGGAGTAGAGACACTAAAAAACTAAAAATTGAAAAAAATCATAAAAGTAAAAAATGGCAGCTGCCGCTTAGCTAATTCTTTTGAACAGCCTCGCACATTGCACACATACTGATGGCTTGTGTTCCTAACAACACACACCAGAGTATTTAAGAGGAAGAGGAGAGAAAAAGCGTTGTTTTCACAACTCATTTCCCTTCAAAGCTAGAAAACGCTGCATGGAACCACATTCCAAGTACAAAAACAACTGCAATCCTCTCCCAGCTGGCTCCTTCTGTTCCCCTCCCTCCATTACAGCCCCTGCTACACCACAGTTCTTAGCGTCTTCCTCTCATTAACGAGACGGTTCACTCCAGTGGGACCCCACCGGGACAGCAACCACCGAGCTCCCCACGAGAGCTGTTA
>NW_010189617.1:2862-12551 GCF_000695765.1 Mesitornis unicolor | reverse complement strand
TGAGTTCCTCCGCAGCAAGCGCTTGGCTTTTCTCCAGCGGTGGCATTTGGCGAGCGGTGGCCTGGCCGTGCCAGACCCGGACCACGGCTATCACAGCCTGGAGGAGGAGCAGCAGCAGCACAAGGGCGTTTGTCAAGAAGAGCCAGGGCGACGGCGGGAGCAGCAATGCGATGCCGGGGAGTTGAAGCGGCCCGAGGAGCCGAGCGAGCCGGGGAGACAGCCTGGAGGTGATCCCTTGGAGCAGGGGGGGATAAGGGGCTCAGCCGAGAAGGGGGCACTTGAGGGGGAAACCTCGACTGAAGAGGATGACGAGGACTCCGAAATAGAGCAAAACCTTGCGTTTTCAGCCAGACCCGCTTGTGCGAATAAATTGATAGACTATATCATAGGGGGAGTTTCCAGTGGGGAGGAGAGTGCGGATGAGGAGGAGGACTGGGATGATGATGATGACGGCTTTGATAGCGAAGGGCTTCCCTCGGATTCAGACGCCGGTAGCCAGGACGGAGAAAGGCTTCATCTCTGGAATTCCTTCTACAGTTTGGATCCCTACAACCCTCAGAACTTCACAGCCACCATCCAGACATCTTCCAGTGACCCGGGAAAGGATATGTCAGATATGGAGGAGGAGGAGGATGAGGATGAGGGAGATTCTTCGTGGGCAGAGGAGTCCTCAGGCTCTCCTCACCCTAGCTCTGAAGAGGAGGATGAGTGGGACTGCAGCAGCGTGGATGAGGCAGAAAACTTGAAGCTTTGGAACTCGTTCTGTACCTCAGATGATCCATATAATCCTTTGAATTTCACGGCAGCCTTTCAGACAGCGGAGAAAAAAGGGACGGCTGGTTTAAGAGGAGCAGAGAGGCCGAGTTTGGGCACTTCTGAGCATAGCCACTTAACTGTCTGCTGTGTGCAGCTGGAAAAACATAACTGGGGGGTCACGGACTGTGTGCAGCATGGCATTCTTTCTGGCGAGAAATGTAGAAGTACCAAGCGGAAAAAGGTATAGACTTTGTTTGTATTTTGAGATTTGGGGGTTGCTAAAGAACCAAACCCAACAACGAGCCCCCATTGTGCTGGGTGCTGATGGGGTGAGGTCACTTGTGCCAGGGTTGCAGTCACGGTGGTGGGCAGATCGTGCCCCCATGAGCCTGTGGGCTAATTATTTGTCTGAAACGTGTGCCTCATCTTTACACGTGGTGGTGGGTTGCATAATTCAGTGACACAGGGAAGATAATTGCTTTAAATTGCTTTTCTAGACTTGGAGTTACATTTTCCTTTTAAGGAGATGTTTTCCTTCTGTGTTTGTGGTGTTCGGTTGTTTTCGTTATCAGAGAAACAGATGGGAACCGTAACGTTTTTCCTATGGAAAGTACCCGGTTCTGATACGAGTAGTGTTGATAAGGTATTTTAGGAGCTTTGTGTGTGTAGTGTAATCGAAACTTCAAGGATTTTAGGGCTTGTGACAAGCCTGCTTGGGTTTCAGACAGCAAATGTCTTTCTGAGCAGGGAGAGCTCTTCTCTTGTGGGTTAACAGCTGCTGCAGTAAGCACTGAGGTTTCAGTATGGAGGAGTATTTCCATTTAGGAGACTATTATAGTTCAGCATAATATAAATATAATAATATAATGTAAATATAAATAACAATACATAATAAAATATGTTTGTAATATAAGAAATATGATTAAAAATAATGTTTTATAGATATTGGGCTTTGAGCACAAACTGGAAGTGTAGTATGTTCATGAGGAGTTTGTACATTGAAAAAAACTTGTAATGCATGTGCTGGGATTGAGAGAAATAGCAATAAATTTATTTTCTCGTGTGTTTTATGGTACTGCAGATACACAAGATGGCTTTTCAGGCCTGATGGCTGAATCTTGCCTGATAATTCAGACATTTATATGAGTGGTAGCCTGTGATACCAAGTCCCAGGATAGTACACTAATAAGTTATCAGAATAGAGAAGTTGTACAGTGCTTACTTAGCGTTCTTAGGGTGGAGAGATTTGTTTGCTCCTTTAATTGAGAGGTTGGAGGTCCCTTCATACCCGTTTTTGCTAGGGCAAGCAGTGCTTACAGATCAGTGGTTCACCGAGGCCAAACTGTTGTGTCCTCATGGGAAGTACTCAGAGGTGAACGTCTTCTGTAAGACATCCTTTAGCTGACGACATCCGTCTGAAACGCTGCAGGGTGGCACTGATGAGTTCATGCTGCTGTGCCCTCCAATCCTGGTGCGTGCCAGAGATGTCGACTCACCGGGAGTAATTTTTGGACTAATTTATTGTTTGGCCGTGTGTGAGCTACTGAGATGGTGAAAGAACAGTGATGCACATGCAATATTTAGCACGAGGTTGCAGAATGCAGTAATTGTGCCCAGGGGTGTCTCAGACTGATGTAAAGAGGCTGTAAGGTGCAGAGGAATGGGCTGATGTAACAGCTCGGGGTGCTTGGAAGCAGAGACTCAATGAGGTGCAAAGCAGCAGAGGTTGCTGAGCAGTGACCAGGGTGCTCCCAGGAAGTCTCGTGTCATTCACCCTGCTCACGGCTGTTTCCTGTCTGGCATCCTGCAATCGAACAGCAGTGTTCATGTTTGGAGCCTCATGAAACCTGGGAGCGTGTGTTGTCCTTTATGAGTTAGCAAATGCATTGATGCTGTGTGAGCACACATTGGGGGTTTTTTGTACCTCCCCACCTTTTTTCCTGACCCTGCAGTGGAGAGCTCTGTAGTGACAGTGTTTAGGAATCAGTCCTAGGCTGAGGGTTGCTGGGTGCCTTTTGTACAGCAACATACTTCAGTAAGAGCCTGAAACAGTCTGGCTTTTGCTTATCGCTCCGTAACAGAAAGACTTAAATACTTAGGATGGTAATAGTTGAAATGCTGTCATGTTGAGATGCTGAGCCTAGAAGTGTCTTTGTTTTCTTAAAATAACTTCATACTTCTTAAAAATAGCAAAGAGTGAAAGTCCTCATACGTATTTTAAAGTGCCATGACATAATTCCATTGCACGAACGTAAATACCCTGGCATTTGATAGCAGCTGGAAATAGCTGGGTTTGTTCCCCTCACGTGGTGGTGAGTGTGGCTTCCTCAGATGTAGCACAGCGTGATTTTTCTTCTCCCTGGTGCTGAAGCACGGGCTGACTCACACGATTACTCTGCAGAGCAATGGTTCCTTTTTTTATTATGCAAGCTGCAGTAACTGGAGCTGTTGGCTGGTAGCAGATTTCTAGCCCTGAGTGAGTGTCCTGGCACGTCCTGAGTAACCCGCTTGAAGTGTGTAAGGTTATAACCCCAGACATCAGGGGGTGTTGTCCCACAGGGAACATTGTGTGATTTACCATCAGCCTAAAGCGGCCTCTTGGAGCACAGTTGGGAGCTCTGTAGTAGTTTAAACACTGCTTTGGCAGAGGTGAGCAGCTGGTTGCTTTTAAAACTGAGAGGTGAAATACGCTCTGGCCTTGGTGGTGCAGAGACCTAGCATGACCTGGCAGCATATCTGAGGCCTTTTGGTGTTTTAGGGACTTAATAACTTCTGCTTAAAAAAACATAAATGTGAAAATAGAAGTTCCTTTTGCACGAGTGTGTGGTTAATGTTTCACTGCATGACTTATGTTTTCCAGGTCACCTTCCTCGAAAAAGTTACCGAGTATTACATTAGCAGCGAGGAGGATCGTAAAGGACCCTGGGAGGAGCTCGCGCGAGATGGGTGCAGGTTCCAGAAACGCATCCAAGAAACAGAAGATGCCATAGGATATTGCTTCACAGCAGAGCATAGACAAAGAGTATTTAATAGACTCCAGGAAACCTACTATAAGGGGGTGGATCTCTTTTAGCACCTTAAAAGAGCTGGTAGTTGGGTGACCCTAAGCACTCATGAGCATCTTCGAGATGAGAAGTGGCAGCTGCATGTGCTATTTTGAAATGGGGAGAGCAGTGGCGTTTAACACTCTTTTCCCAGTTTGATATTCAGCCAACAAATAAACCTGTGTGTCCCACTTTGATATCCAGACAAAACCTTTTGAGTGTCATCCAGGGTAAGGGTGGGATAACTGCATTCCTTTGAAGTAACACTTGAGAAACGGACTGATTTTGGTTAAATCCATTCCAAAAATGCCTTGTCTGCCATATGTGGAGAAGTGGTGACTATTTAGTTGGATTTTTGCACTTTGAAAAAGCAAAACCTATTTTGAAGGAAATATTTATGGGGCTCAGAGCCTAGTTATTGCAGTTTTGATTTAAAGTTTTAGAGGTTTGTGCCACTCTGTCGTGGTTCTCCGTTTTCTCTCACTTGTACAAGAGCCTCAGACTTTGGCTGACTAATAACATTAATTCACTGTGCAAAGCAGGTAGTTTGTCCCAGTTTTGCATGTAACCTGGTGTTTGTGTGGAACGCTTTGACGTGTCTTAGTTTCAGTGTAGCACACTGGGGGATCCAGGGGTGCTCTGGTGCACTACAAGCCCTTTGGGTTGTCTTTATTTAAATAATATAAATACCTTTACCCAGTACTGTTCCAAAGGGCGTTGGCTGCTTGTGCACCGAACCTCTTTGCTTTCAGGGCAGTGAAAGACCTCATCCTGATCAAGAGTTAAAGCTTTGCAGTGCGTATCGAGGCTATGGCTGATAGCTTAGGGTAGCCACGCAAAGGGACCCAGGCCCTGGTTCTTTACTTCATCTTAGAGTAACTTTGCCATCATCGATTCTGCTTTCTGGAAATGGATTGAAGTGGAGGATTCCTCATCTTTTTAGTATCCAGTGTGCTTGTTCTAGTACTCGTAAGGAGAACTATCTTTGAGTACAGATTGCTGTGTGTTTTACCAAAAGCCAGTATTAATACCTCCATGCATCTGCACTTTTGTTCATCTGGCACCAAAATAACATTTCACGTTTGGGGGCTGAATGTTGAGGTCTTTGTGGAAGGAAAACACTCCTTGTTTATGTTCCTAACTTAAAATGTTCCGTTGTTGTTTCAGTCAAAAATAAAGCAGCGCCGCTTGGATCTGTGTTTGGACCTGAAGGATGTTGTGTGGCTGCTGCCCAAGCAGGTACGAGGTCATGCAATGGGTTAAATACCAAACATCCAAGGATTTACCTGTTCATCCCATGGCATAAAAAGAGAATTGGATTCCCTTTTCCTATAAAAGATAGTTTTAGTTGTGAAATCCTAATGCTAATCATGCCTTTAATCCTGTGGAATAACGTTGAGTTTTTCAGAGTTTGTTTTCCTGTACCACGTTAGGTAACAGCTCTTCTGCTTTTTAGTTTAGGAAGAGGCATGCAGGGTGATAAATGTAGAGTTACAACAGAAAATGTGTTGACTTGTGGTCCAAATGCTGTTGATTGCTCCTGGGACACGATGCTATAGTCATTTTTCCATGACTCTCCTAGTTTCCTCAATCGTGGAGAACTCCTTGGTGCTTCAGTTGCTGTGGACAACTCAGTGGTTTCCTGGTGCTCGTGGGAAGCTGTGGAGTGGTGTGAGTTAACCCCTGCCAGCGCTGACCCGCTGTTTCCGGAGGCTTGGGAAAGGCTGCAGCTGGAAACGAGCAGAATTGATAAATTGGGTTAAAACCAAGCCAAGGTTAAAACCCACCACTCCCAGGGGCTTCTGACACTGGAGAAATTGGGTTTTCCAGGCTGCAGTGTGTGGAGCGCTGTGTCTGCCGCTGCTGGTTCTCACCAAAATGTACCTGCTTGGGTCAGCTTACCCAGTGTGAGGTGGCAGCAAATTAACACTAAATTAATCACCATCAACGTCATCCTAATGGCTGTCACCGTTTTCCCTCTAACTTACCTTGAAATGGACATACAGATGTGTAGGTGCGAACGTGCTGAGTGAGACAGTGAAAATAACACTTGTTGAACTTTAAATCAAAACTGTAATTATCAGATTTTATTTTTGTATAATTTAGAGAAAGTTAGAAAACCTTCAGCATTGGCTTTATACAGATTTTAATTGATTTGTGTCGAGTTTGTTGGGTTTTTATATCTAAAGTTATATTTCTGTACATAATAAAAACTATTCAGAACTAATCTGTAAATTGTAATAAAGAACTTTGCAAGATAATGCCGGGTTGTTTTTCTTTGGAAGCACTCCAGGGAGGTGCCAGGTGGAGGCACAGTTTGTACGTCTGTGTTTAGCTTTGTGAGAACGTTTAATATTTTTAATCACGGTTGGTGTTTCAGAGGCAGTTCTGGGCATTTGGAAGCAGACACTGTCCCTTGATCGTTTCCTTCTGAACCAGTCACTGATGGTAAGGGCTCCTTGTCCTGGTGAAGCTTTTAATTAAAGTACAAAGTATGCAAGTGCAATTAGTTGCATTCAAAATGAGGTGCTGGCTTGGTGTAAGCCGGGCTGTTCGTTTTGGTTGCCCTCGTTGAAGCTGGTTGTTGGGCTTTGGGGTTAGTTTGCTCACTGGTCAGCACAACTTCATTTAAATACTGCATGGGTTTGGGGGTATCTCAGGGGGTTTTGTAGCGTTTTCAGGCTTTGCACTGAAACAAATTGGAGGCTTTGTCTTGGCAGAAGTGACTCAAGGTGCCAAATTCCTGACCTTTGCAATGAGAGAAAGCCAGAATGCTCCGTGATGTAATGATGGGTTCCCTTGGTTATGTTTTAATGCACCGGGATGAACTGCTTGGTGAGGAGTACAGACTATGAAGCCCTGGTAAAGCACGGTGTTATCCAGCGTAATTATTTTTAATGAGGGGTTTTGTTGTTGTTTAATGTGTCTGTCACTGTGGTTTTCAGACAGGAACGTCTCGCTGGAGCTGGTGCCTTGCGGGTGCCTGGAGGGCTTCACGGGCACAAATCGGCTTTTCCAGGGCTTTCCAGCTCTCACTGGTGAGTGGGGCTGGGCCGGAGGGTTTCACCTCAGCCAAAACCCCGCTGATAACTGCGTCTGCAGCAGCGGTACTGGTGAGTGTGTCACTGTCACGAGTGTGGCACCGTCACCAGCAGCTCTGCTTCATGGCTTAGGAATGTCTGGAATGAGCTGAAGGGCCGCAGGTTGGCTGTGCCTGTTGTAGAGCCACGATTTGGGGGGAGAGCTTCCAAGTCACTCACTGGTTTATCCCTTCAGGAAAAGAGCTGCTCAGAACTGCAGTGCTACTGGGAGTTATTTCCATGTTTCACCCTGTGCTTGCATCTTGTCTGAAACACCCGGGTGCAGTGTTTGTAAGAGTACCAGAAAGCGCTGAACTTCCTGCCATGCTCTGTTTAAAGCAGCAA
The DNA here is from genome assembly GCF_000695765.1 of Mesitornis unicolor. NCBI lineage: Eukaryota > Metazoa > Chordata > Aves > Mesitornithiformes > Mesitornithidae > Mesitornis > Mesitornis unicolor. The sequence goes on along the minus strand of NW_010189617.1, from coordinate 5,326 downwards.
ACAAAGCTGAACGTAGCGACCATCACCATCACAAACCACAGCGGGTTTCAAAAGCCGTACTCCCTGTTGTGCTGGCTCTCAAATCTGCCTCATACATGAACACTGTGATTTCTCTATATTCAGTGAGACAGCATGAAGAAATACAGTGCAAAACGAAAGCTTGGGTGGATCTTAGCAGGATGTGCTTTATTCCATCTGCACCGAGGTCTGCAGAGGGGTTTGGTTGAGGATCCTCCTGTGCTGGAGCAGAGTTGTTCCTGCTCTGGTGCTGCATCATCTCCACGGGACTTGAGAACCTGTTTGTCAGCAGAGCACATGGAGTAAATAAGCTGCTGGTTTTACAGGCCACTAAAATGCCGTTTGCAAACCCATCTTGGTGTCACACAGACAAGCTTTACCCGAAACGGGCAGGAGGAGGCCATGGTGCTGCGTGGTGATGTGATTGCAGGGAGAGCCCCCTGCTTTTCCAGCTGCCCCATGGGCTGCAACTCCAGTACAGTCTGAGGTTTATGTCAGGGTGTGCGGTGGTGGAGGGGAGATGGAGCCTTGCAAAAGCTGTCTGTGAGTCCTGGGGTGTGAAGTATTGGAGCCCATGGAGCAGGCGTCCGTCTGCCCCCTGCAAATGCTCACGGTGAGACTTCGCAATGGAAACACTGCCTGCTCTGTGGCTGCTCATTGGATACTCTGGGTTTTTTGGGCGTTTTGCTCCACATGAGCTGTCTTCTCCATTCCTCCTCTTGCAACCTCTAAGTGTGCTGCTTCCTGAACCAGAAACAACCAAAAAATAATCCAACAAAACCCCCTGTGTGTAGAAATCCGCTGGTTGGGGTATCCAGCTCTGTCGGACTGGACGTGCAGCTTGGAAGTGGCTGTGGGGAAGGAGGCCTTGCTCAAGGGACAAACCTGGTCTGCACGAGCTGTAAAACGAAGCTGTTGAAGATAAATTCTGCTGTCTTTGGCACACACACAGCTCAGGATGGTGCTGTCTTCAGCTAAACCTAAAAGCCTGTCTTTAGGGAAGACAGCTGCCATAAAGAGTAACCGGTACGTACAGAGCAGAACAAAGACAGGTCCTGCTTGGGAAATAGAGCGTTGGTGCTCGTGGGTCCGTGCAGGTTTGTGTGGTGGACGCAGGTTTCCTTCGGCTGCCGAAACCCCATGGGAAACAGCAAACCCAGCTCCTGGCTGCAGTGTTTTGCATGCAGGGAGCGGCCTTCACTTGGGACGCGGTGCCAGGCCCCTCGCAGGGACTTTGTGCTGGGAAGAAACAAAAACCCAGCAGGGCCATTGGGATTCAGCACCTTCTCATGCACCGGGCTCGCCGTTTCGGGTTGCTGAGGTAATTTAGGGCAGATCCGAGGTGAAGCGAGGTTTCTGGCCGAGGGGAAGCAGGAGCAGGTTACAAAGACGTGGCTGTAGAGCTGTTTTGCTGGCGCCTCTCTCCACGCCTCCTCCCATAGGAGCTGTGGAAACGCGCCCTGCGTGCGTTTGGAGCTCGGGGTGGCTGTGGGTTGCCGTGCCCGGTGGTCAATGTGTTACTCAGAGCCGTGATAAGAGGCTGTTCAACATCTGCTCGCAATCTGCCTGCCTGGGCTGCAGCAAACCGACCCCATCAGACCCACGGCGCAGCACCCGCTGGCACCGCCTGTCATTTACGAGCAGTTTACAACCAGACGTAAAGCACACGAAGCGATCAGGCTCGTTTTGCTTAGCAACTGCCTCTCGCTTGGGCTGATCACTCAGAGCCGTGATAAGAGGCTGTTCAACATCTGCTCGCAATCTGCCTGCCTGGGCTGCAGCAAACCGACCCCATCAGACCCACGGCGCAGCACCCGCTGGCACCGCCTGTCATTTACGAGCAGTTTACAACCAGACGTAAAGCACACGAAGCGATCAGGCTCGTTTTGCTTAGCAACTGCCTCTCGCTTGGGCTGATCTCTGTCTCTATGCTGCGGCTGGGGAAGCCGAGCCGAGGGGGAGCCGTGTGCTCCTGCCCGCCCCAGTGCTGCAAAGTGCGGTGCTGTGACAGCCACCGTGTCCCCAGCCTGGCTCCCGGCTGGGACCTTGGAGCAGTTGGATGGGTGCGGAGTAAAGGAGAGGGAGGAGGTGATAGCTGGAAGTTACGGGGAGCAGAGTGTTTTGTGTTAAGCTGCATTTTGGGATGCATCACGTCGGGCCCCAAGCGCCTGCAGCCTGGCTCCGCAGCTGCGCCTCTGGTTACGGGGAAGGTTTTGTCCAGGAGGTGGTGCCAGATCCGTGCGGGACTCGCAGCCGGTGCCGCCGCCAGGGCCACCGCAACCCCCGGCGCTCCTGGCCCTGGGGTGCCCCGGCTGTCCCCGTGTGAGCCCCAACGCTCCGCGGTGGCCCTGGGGTGCTCTGCCCGTGTCAGCACCGGGGCGGGACGGGCGCATGTGGGGCAAGCGCGGTCACCTCCCTTTCTGTGCAGAACCGCCCGGTTCCGTGG
>NW_010189617.1:0-2753 GCF_000695765.1 Mesitornis unicolor | reverse complement strand
GGTTTGCCCAGCGCAGCCCTTTTCCGTGTGCCTTGCTCCCTTTGCTCCCTCTGTGCTCTCGGGATGCTCCCATGGGAGACCGGGGGCTTCCCTGTCCCCACCAAAGGAAGACAAGAGGGGGCAGTGCCCAGCGCTGCTCTGGGACCGTCGGTGAAATGCTGAAAAGGGGTGGTTTTGGGAAGAAAACCTCGGTGTGCGCCTGTTTGCTGTCCCAGTCCTTCCTAACCCGGGTGGTTGTGCACAAGGAGCGTTTAAAAGGCTCTTAAACCAAATGAAAACAAAAGGAGCCCCGCTGGTATTTCCCCTTTGAATTTCCATTGGATTAAGATATAAAGAAATAGGGGGGGGGAGGGAAATTCTCTTGTGGAAAGCAATAAAAGCTGATTTATTTACCTGGCGGGAGAGAGCCTGGAGCTGCTCGGGATTTTTGGCTGAAGGTCCTTGAAGCCCTCCAACAACCCCGGTGTTAATTACCCTGGGGCTCCCCAGCTCCTTCCCCTTCCTCTCTGATCTCCCAGGTCCAGATGAGCTGCTCTGGGATGGGCCCTGGTCCCGCTTCTCTTGTGGAAAGCAATAAAAGCTGATTTATTTACCTGGCGGGAGAGAGCCTGGAGCTGCTCGGGATTTTTGGCTGAAGGTCCTTGAAGCCCTCCAACAACCCCGGTGTTAATTACCCTGGGGCTCCCCAGCTCCTTCCCCTTCCTCTCTGATCTCCCAGGTCCAGATGAGCTGCTCTGGGATGGACCCTGGTCCTGCATTCCTGGGGATGTGTAAGAATAACTCTGTGAGGTTTTTTCCTGGGCTGGAAGAGGGCAGTGCACAGCGAGCCTCAAACCCTGGGACTGCAGGGGAGGCTGGTTCGGCTCTGGGTCCCTTAAGGTTCCTATTTCACATCTGCACAAATAAATTGGCGCTGGTTTTGAAAGCCAGTCCTGGCAGCTGAACGATGGGGAGACCTCGGGGGAGCCTTGAGAGCGGAGCCTGGAGCTTCTCACAGCCCCGAGTCCCCAAAACCTTTGTGCTGAAGACCATTACCATGTGTGACAGGGGTCAGAGCCTGCTCCTGGTAAAGAAAACCCCTTCTGCGAGCGGCTGCGCGGCCGGGAGGACCCTGGTTTGCAGGAGCGCCGTGGTTATCCCCACTGGGCCTCCTCCAGCGCTGAAATAGGATTAGGGCAGCTTAGGAACCCACCTCTCGCCACGCTTGACTTTCTAAAACCACTTCAGCCTTGAGCCAACGCGTGCCACGAGCCGCCTCCCAGCCAGGGCTGCCTGTGGGGGTTCACCCCCCAAAAAACCACGATGGAAATGGTTTGATGTGGCAGCGCCGCCCGGACAGGTTGCTCTGACGTGAAGCACCACCACACCGAGCTGCTCGTGTGGCCGGGGGAGCAGAGCTGTGTCCTGTGGGGTCAGGCCGTGACCTCCCTGATCTCGGGGAGCATCACAGCCCCGGGAGCTCCCGCGGTCGTTAATCGGGTGCTGATTGCGCTTGAGCTCCGCAGCCGGGTGCACCGATGGGAACGTGATAAGGGCGGCAATTCCCCGTGACCGTGACCTGACCGGGGCGGGCAGGTGGCGCCTAACGCTGTCCCAATTCGGCCCAAACCCAGCCAAAAAGCCCAATCTTTGGCCAATGCACAGCGTAATCCTGGCGAGCCCTGCTCCGAGCACCCCCAGAGCTGCAAATGTGGGGATCTGAGCGGGACATGGGCTTGTCCCACTGCAACCAAGCACTTGTCCCACAAACAGAGCTCCCCCAGGTGAGCTGGTGCCCAGGGCCATGGCATTACCCTGTGCCACACCAGGATCCCACGGGATGCTCTCGCTGGGACCGACCAGATGTGGTTTTCCTCCCCATCCCTTCCCAGAGCCATAGGAGGAGCCTTTGGGTGAACTGGTTTCCCCAAATCCCTGCAGGGATCTGCTCTGATGGGGGAACTGCACCTCCGCTCGGCAGGGCAAGCCCCTTGCTCCCCATTTTGGGGTCCAGCTCCTTCCTTCCCACCCTCCCGACCCAGCACCTTCCTCCCTGTGCCGTGAGAAGCTCTGAGAGGCGCCGCCGCGACACGAGAGCAGCCGTGTCAGTCAGGCAGCCCGGGAGCCTCCCAGACCCCACCTTTCCCCTTGAAAGACGTTTAATTGACGGCTGAGAACAAGGAGAGAGCAAACACCGAAATGCCCATTGGGGCAGATAATCATCAGGGTGCCCTACATTCTGCCGCGGCTTGGCCGCCAGATCAGACGGGCGAGAAGAGCTTGACATTGTCGAAAACGAGCAGGAGAGGGAAGTAACAACTCCATAATTACTCACCCCGAGTTAATTGACGGTAATTACACCGAGTAGGCAGCGGAGGAAGCTGTGACGGGCTAGCCCTGCAGAGTCATTGGGAGAAGGAGGATGCCCTCTGAACCCCGGCTCCGAGAGGGTTAAGTTGATGGGTTTGGTTGGGAGTTGGTGTTTTTTGCCCTCCCTCTGAGGTGATTTGCAGCAAACAGAGCCGGGGTGGAAGGTCTGAGCTGAGCAAGTGTCTGCTCCTGCGGGACCGGGAGTCGTTTGCCACTTCCCGAGCCAGGAAGAGGAAGAGGAGGAAGAGGAAGCCGTCCTTCCTCTGCGCCCGAGTCCCCCATGGGGGATGACATCGAGTGGCTGGACCTGCCGGGCAGGTGGACCTACGGCGTCTGCGGGGACGGGCGCATCTTCTTCATCAAGTACGGGCCCGACCGGGGGCTGCTGCGGGGAGGGGGCTTAG
>NW_010189616.1:2937-12785 GCF_000695765.1 Mesitornis unicolor | reverse complement strand
GGATGACCATGAGCCAGCAGTGTGCCCAGGTAGACAAGAAGGGCAATGGCATCCTGGGGTGTATCAGGAATATGGAAGAGATCCTGCCCCCGTACTCAGCACTGGTGAGGCCATACCTCGAATACTGTGTTCACTGAGGCACTTGAGTGTGTCCAGAGAAAGGCAACGAAGCTGGTGAAGGGTCTGGAGCACAAGTCTTATGAGGAGTGGCTGAGGGAACTGGGGTTGCTTAGTCTGGAGAAAAGCAGGCTGAGGGGAAACACAAAAATTCTGTATTGGGACAGAATAAGATGGTGTTTGACCCAATGAAGGCATAGCCTTTTCATCAGCTGCAGGGCTAATTATGGTCAATATACTCAAAGAGGTTACTTTAATTAACCAACATGTAAATAAATACTGTAGGCACAGTGCTCATTAACTTTGTTTTTTTCCAAGTTTGCAGATTGATAGGATGAGCACATAGGGAGGCTGATTTCAGTAACTTATATTTCTAAGCATCTGTGATATTTCCAGAAGAAACTGAGGATAGTGATCGAAGACCCAAAATACTGCACTTGATACTTATCTCCAAAGCACTTTGAGAAATCAATACTTTCTTTACTTTGAGAGAATATTTTTACTTTATGGCATAAATGAGGAATGATACTTTACTTCTTTCTTCAGTGAAAGATAGAAAATTCATGGTAATTTTTCCTTTTTCTTTGAGCAAAACAAAGCTAAAGAATGTGGAAGACCTTTCAAACTGGGTAACTGTTACCTGCAGATTGCAGTAAAGACAATATCTTATCTTTTCTCCCCCTTCTTTGTCCCTTCAAATGGGACATGAAAGTTTCTTCCTACAAAAGGCTGAAATTTTTTCCAAAAATGTAATCATTAAAAAATGCAACTATTTTCGTAAGACTAGATACAAAAATAAAGACAGCATAGACTCATTATGCTTTGGAAAAAAAACAACAACCTCAATTAAAGTTCAATGGCAATATAAAAATGCATCAGGCATTATTTTCATAGGAGAGCGCCATGCAAGTCAACATATCTTTTAAAAGACACTAAAATTGTTTCAAGAAATACAGTGGAAAGTCATATGAATAGATTCAAAAGAGACAGGAACACTGCATTTAGATGAACTTTCAAAACAAAACAGTTAATACTCTACACACTAAAATCTTAACTTGGGAGGAAGGCACCATTTAAGCAGTTCTCCCTTTGAACTGCTTATAATCCAGATCAGCAACAGAACAAACAACAGCATCAAATTACAACTGGTTTTATAACTACTCAGTTTCCCTAAGTTATCAGGACAAATCTCATTCGGTATACAGCAAAATTTATCAAAAGACAAACAAAGAATTAAAAGATTGCAACTTCTACAAACTTGTTAGGATTTAAAACACTTCAGAACCCAGTTTCAAAGATGCAATTAGCATATATAAATATTACTTTTTATTACAGAAAGGATCTTTTAAGCTTTCTGTAAATAAAATTAGCTTTGCCTGTGTTGAAAACAAAATGTACCAAACATTTAGGGCACCTTGTACACGAATAATCTCAAATCTTCTATTTCAAAGTTTGTGTAATTTGTCAGATAAAAACCCAAAAGCTTTGCAAAGCAAAAAATAGACCTCAACTGATCTAGAAAAAGTAATTTAAATCTTTTCCTCATTCTTTCTATAATTTCTAATACACCCAGCTATCTATTTAATATTTTATTATCCTGAGGTTTTTCTGCAAAAATTCAGAATTTGGATTTCAATTAGATAGATGTAATCAAGGATTTATCATCAGCCTAATAAAATATACATAACGATAAATTTTTAGGAGTACTTAAATAAAATGGTCCCATGTCTGCTATGCATCTTCCTTAGCCCATCAGAAATGGAGGAAAAATTCTGCATGGGAAAACATACATTTTTAGGGATTAAAAGGAAGAGGAGACAGTCTTTGCTGCTTTTCTACATTTACCAGGATGAAGCAGTAAACACCAAAAAAGGGAAAAGCTTAATTGCATATCTTTACTAGTGTGCAGATTTGAGAAAGATTAATTAATTCTTATCTCATTAGCCAAGGAAAGAGGAAAGCTACAACTCACTGGACATAACCTGACAATAATGTGAACAGAACATCAATATTTGAAACAGAAATAAAAAGTTAAAATACATGCAAACTATATAGCAAAATAATATCTATCTTTTTAAGACAAAGACTAAAATTAGGTCCTTACTAAGAAAACACACTTTGGTCTAACACTTCCATATACACACCACAAATATGTAAATATCTTCAGCAATTAATTAGTTTAGAATGATATATTTGAAGTGTAGTATATTTCTTCAGTTTATACCTCTCATCTAGCCAAAATCTATACTACCACATAAATGACAAAGTATCTTTCACTGCCAATTATTAACCATCTCTATTACCTTAGACATAATAAACTTGGTCAATTTTTCAGTCCAATAGAAATTCAGTTTCCCTATTAACTCCAGTTTCAGGAGTTACCATAAAATGATACAGATATGCACTAACAAAAAAATCACTTTAATATATTCACTATACAGACTGAATACACAACTTTGTATATTACAATGTCATAGGTATGAATAATTTTGTATAATTTTAAATTTTTCTTTTCCTTGAGAGTTTGAACATACTAGATGTAAATGTGCTTTTTTTCCTCCACTGTGATGATTAATAGAAGCAGAGTAGAAACTACATTACAAAAAATAAGTGAATAATTGCTTTTTTTCTCATTCCCCCAGATTTCTTGGCTTTATGATCCTGCTAAAAACAATGTTTTGTTTGCTTCAAGCTTCAAGTTAGCTATGGAACTTCTATAGAAAATTATACCATTAAGTACTGTAAAAGAAAAATAAATACATGTGTACTTTATACTGCATGTATACTTCAGTTGCAGGTGAAAGATTACTACAACAGGGACACAGGATAATATACTTATCCATGTCAGATTGAAATGACATCTAACAAAATAAACCAAACTTCAAAACCTTCAGGAAGCAAATGATGATAATGAACACAAATTATACAATTTTCCATAATTCTATCCACCAGTTGATTTTAATCAGAGAAGGTATTTTTAAAAAACTGAGTTCTTGATTTCCTGATATTTCAGTTCACAATAAAGTTAACATCAAATCAAATGAGATAAACTACAGTGATGAATGTTCAAACAGTATGACCTGTGCCTGACTTTCAGATGCTGTTTGCTTGAGCAGCCTAATTTGGTCCAGTTCTGAATGCTCCACTGGATTCCGCGTTAGGGACTGCACGGGGCCAGTTACGTTGTATCTGCCAGGCTGATAAAAAACATAATACTCTATTCTCTTTTTCCCTGAGTTTTCCAGCACCTTTAGCTTCTGCCTGAACTGAATAATTTTACAGGTTAAGAATAGGATCACTGCACAAGCCAGAATGAAAAAGGCTAGTAAAATGTCAAAAGTCTGATTCAGCTTTTCAACCTGTTGTGTACAAAGTAAGGATGTTTTTAACGACACGGGAGCAGTATCTGTTGGAAATAAACCTTTTTCTTCTACAGTTCTGCTAACAGGTATAACCTGTGCTGGCATATGCACTGGTAATGTTGATGAAACTGTAGCTGGCCGTGATGGAACTTCAGCAGCATTTTCTGCATATGGCAACAGGTTAGCAGATGTAGCTGTAGTTCCTTCCCAGAGAGAAACATATTTAGCTTCTGCATTGACAAACTGCTCAAATGTGCTATGCCTGCTTCCCTTATGCCATGCCATCAGCAGAGTGGTAGTGCTGTGAGGGACACCTGCGGATCCCAGACTCCAGGCTGCTTCTGGGTTGGCAGTAAGGCTACTGCATTTTGCAAACTGAGTCCACTTAATGTAATGCAAAGGTCTGCCACGCATACTCAGAGGATTCTGACAATAAATTTTTACAGAAATAGGAGACAATGACAGCCAATTAAGTAACCCAAGCATTTTGCAGCTGCAGTTCCAAGGATTATAATTTACCTGTAGATGAGTTAAAGACACTAAGGGCTTGAGCACTTCAGGTTGTAACTCTGCAATATTATTAAATGCTAAACTGAGTATTTTAAGTGACTGTCCCATTTTTTCAAAGGTACCATTGCCAATACTGGTTATTTTATTTCTGTCTAGCTGCAGATACATTAAATTGTTCAATAAAGCAAAAGTGCTGGAATTTATATTTTCTAAATCATTATAATTTAAGATTAACTGGCTGAGGTTATTTAATCCAAAAAATCCATTTACAGCAATATATTTTAGCTTTATGTTTTTTAAAGACAGATATCTAAGCTTGTTAAGTCCTTTAAATGCAAAAGGATGTATTGATCCAATGGGATTGTGAGACAAAGAAAGTCTTTCAAGATTTTTGAGCCTTCCAATAGCATTCGATGGCACAAGTGTTAAGTTGTTACCTTCAAGGAACAAATATGCAAGGTTTTCAAGATGATGAAATGCTGAATCTGATATCCGTGAAATCTTATTATTGGCTAGGTTAAGTGTTTGGAGACTTATCATTCCCAAGAAAGTCCCACTTCCAAGGACACTGAGACGATTTCTTTGAAGAGTTAAATATCTAACAGAAAGGAGATCACTAAATAATCCTTTGGGAACAAAAGCTATTTGATTATTCTGAAGGTATAAACAATGAAGATTGGAAAGACCTTCAAAGATTCCTGGATCCAGGCGTTTAATATTATTGTTACTCAGATGCAAGTAGCACAGTCTGGGGAGCTTCATAAATGCTTTTGGGTGTACATATGAAATACTAGAGTTATCCATGTAGAGTGCAGCAAGGTTCCGAAGGCCTTTTAGTTCATTTGGAGCGACACATGATATATTATTCCCATTGAGGTACACAAGAATTGTGGTTTTGGGAAAGTTCCGTGGTATGCTGGAAAGCCCTAAATTACGACAGCTAACCTGTCTCCCTGTGCAGAGCTGGCAAGCAGCTGGACAGCCAACAGTCTCCTTCTGGAGCAGCAACAAAAGAAAACAATTAAGGATATACAGCAATGCTCCCGGGCAGGGTGGAGGACTCTGCAGACCACACATATCCCTGTCTTTGGCCTTCTCACTCATCTCTGACTTCGCTAGTAGAGATAAAAAGAAGTTTATAAATATTATTAATTTTAAAGTTTAGTGATTCTATGTGTACAGTCTTTAAAGGAGAAGCATTGCTTTCAAGACTGGTATTTTATACATTCTCCTTTGATGCCAAATAAGCAGTTTTAAAATAAAATTTACTAAGTTTAAGTTTGAACTACACTGAAAAAAAAGTCAAAGTAAATGAACAATGAAACAAATGTACTGTCAGCTTAGCCAGAAAATACTTAACTGGCTTCAGCATAAAAGCAACCAAGCTACCAAAATAACAGCTTCTAATAAACTCAAAGTACTGCTAATTAACTATTTTTTATAGTTAAGAATGACTAGGAAATGTTTCAATAGCATTCAAATAGAAATGCAGACTAGAAACAAGTTTCCCTTCACTATCAGCTCATTTATAATTTGAATTTTACTTTTACAAAGCTGAATTATATTAAAAATAAATGAAAACGATTCCTTACCCCAAATCTGAAGCTCATTATCTCTGTTATTTTGCCGTTTTGCAGTTTACTGGACTAAGTTACAAGCTGACTACACTCATCTTGTGAGACCTTTGTAAAGGCAAGATTGCCGTGTACTAAAGCACTCAAATTTTGCCCCAGGATCTGCAACTTTTCACTCAGGAAACTAAGAAAGAAGTGGTTAAAGTCAGGTTGCCATGGATACAGGAAACCCTGGGACAGGAAGCCATTTTCTCTGTGCTTCAGAAGTACTGTTGGAAAGGAAATCTCAATGATTTATGTCTAGAAAACCAAGTACTATCTTAGTTTGTAACTGCTGCTTTTTTGGTTTTTTTTTAAACTGCTGTTTTTAACTAAGAGAGCTCAAAAGAATTTTATCTAAGTTAGGTGTTACTTTTAGAATAAAGCATACCTATTCGTAACAGTACTATCTGTAAATCCATTATTTTTCAGCTGGAATCCAAACTGTTTTATGAAATCAACAGGACCCCTTGACACTGTGCTGCCTCTGCAGAACCAAGCTGCTGCCAACATACACACACTCCAGTGGCCCAGCAGAGAGGCACAAGATGAGGCCTGGAGGGCAGAGCCCTGGTGCCTCTTGCACTCTGGCAAGGCACACCCTGCCAGCAGCCTCAGGGAAGCGCAGAAGTCTTAGAGATGAGAACCACACAATGTGCAACTATACTATGCATTTGCTGTATTTCAGACTTGGTCCAGGCACTTAAGTTAACTTAACCCAAAGTTAAGTTTCACTTTAGGCCACTTTTTAAATAGCCCGTTTATCCAGAAGACTATGTGTATCCTGACAGCTACATCTTTGGTCCACAGCTTTCGTTTCCTGCTGTGTCCCTTGTATAGATTAACACTTAATGCAAATGTGTGCTATAAATGTCCCCCTCGCTTAACTACTGGAGATGACATTCTCAGTTTATCCAACACAGGGACAAAATACATGGAACCTCCAGCAGTCTCAAAGAGGGAAAGGGGGAACAAGAAGCCAACAAATAGCAAAGTAACTATAAAATCACGATTTATACTGTAATGAGACCTTCTGCTCAGCAAAATGAAGGTGACAAAGCCCATCAGTAGCCATAGCCAAGGAAGAGGCACAAGAGCAGAAGAATCATGGCACTTCAGACACAGTGATCTCCCACAGGAAGCATGATTTCACCCCAGGGGTGAAATATCACCCAAATATTTGTCTATAATAATACAGGCTGAAATGCATGAAGCACATGAGCAAAGGAAGAACAGAAAAGGACATAGTTTTGAAGAGGCCTGCTTCCAAATCCTGCCAAAAGAAACTTACATTACTGAAGTTTTAAAAAAAAAGGTTTTGACCATATATACCCAGCTTTTATTGGTTCATGGAGCACTCTGGACAATGCCTGTATCAGTTACAACCCATATTTTGAACTTCATTTTGTTCTTTTTTTTCTGAGAACATTAAATCAATAGGAAAACTAACTGTTCTTTAGATTTAACTATTTAATTTCACATTTTAATTTTTCATGGTATTCAACATAACTGCTGATATAAAGGAAAGTAAAATAAAATGGGAAAGGGAAAACACTGCATAGTTTGGAACAGTTCTCAGGATTATTAGGGAAGTATCCCTGATATGGGGGAGTAAGAGTAATTGGAAAAGGTTATCCAGGTCAAATACAGTCAGGTGTGAGAAAAAGGAGCCTGATCAAAAATGAAAAATTACTTCAAACATGAAATTATCTTTTACCTAAGCTACACTACTTATAGCCTATTTATGCAGATATTTAGTTGGTTAAAGAAATAATTAAAAATTATTTCTTCTAAGATGTTCTGTGTGAAACACCACCACAGGGCTAAAAGAAGCAAGTCCCAGTCTAAAAAACAAGTTTTGGAAGACAAATGTTAATAGATCTCCCTTTGTGCACAATACCAGTATGAACATATTTAGAAAGACTGAAGGAATTGCTGAAGCCCTACTGGATATAAGCATGGAAATTTAGAGAAATCAATAGAGTAGTGGCCTGATAAAGCAAAGCTGGTGCCCAGTAAGTGGCTGAATGTCTAGTTTTGTACTAAAGGTGCCTTACCAAAATTCATAAATATTTTCCTGAAACCCTAGCTGCTACTGTGGTTCTGAGCGCATCGCTGACCTTTCTGATTCTCAGATCTCGTACAAAATGAGGAAGAAAAATCTTAATCCAAGTCATGGCTCCTTTCAATTTGCACTAGGAAATCTGAAGAAAGTCCTGTCTTGCACTTTGTAAATACAGCACCTGGTGGTCTGCACATCTGATCAGTTTGTAATTTCCAGGTATTGCTTCATTAACAATACATACTGTTAAAAGTGTCTGAAAGCAGTATCTCTTAAGATTGAGAGGAGAAATAACATGCCACATAACTGATACCATTTTGGGGAAAACCATAAAAAAGACTGAGATACACATATAACTTGGATCAGCATTTCTCAAACTGGCTTGTACTTAAACGATACAATTCATTACTAGTTGAAAATTTAAACAGAAAAACCCCAAACATTTTTTCAAACAAGCTTAGGCAGCTCCAATACTGGTATATTTTATACACCACAAATTTTGTTCTCCGGTCATAGAAATACCAGGTTTGCAGCAGAATCCAGCTTCACATGGCAGAGAAATTTATTCCTGAACCCTGAAGTGAATTTTATCTTAAAATGCTAACATTTATAAAGTTACTAATCTAATTGCTTTTTAGTATGTTAAAATCTAGTACAACAATGATTCCTTGTCAACACAAGCATGAAGTCTGAGCAACAGCAGTTTGTCAAATTGTGCATAAAATGACAGGCCAAAGTGACTGACAGAACATACAAGCACTGCACCCAGTGCAGTCTTTCCAAACCACCTCTATTTTCTCAGTGATCCATGTTAGATTAAAGCCAAAATAATTCAGGTTTTGAATATTAGCTAGCATAAAATAGTCATCCAACTCAAATTTATGTATAGTAGAAAAAAATGTAATGTTCAAAAAAATGCAAAGTTCAAAAACAGGTTCTAAAGTTACCCATCTTTAAAATGTATTGAAACCAATTTTTAATTTTTAAGGGATTTCATTGTAATATTCACTACAAAATTATGTTAAAGCTTACAAAAGCAGAGAAAAAACAACTTATAGTGCTGCAATTACTCTTTTGAGTTTATAACAGTGAAACTGTCTGTTGCCATCCCACTGTGTTTTTAGCAAGTACCTCCCTTTGCACGTCTTCCTTCTTTCTGCTTCTATTCTCCACAGGTGGGCTATGATACAACTTTCTTGTATTGTTTTCAAGTATCAACCATCTTCTGCCCACATCATCATCCAGATATGACCACAAGTCAAAGTAGTTCAGCTGCTAACCTACTGATTGGGCAGCATACCCATGAACATTTAATCTCATTTCATCTACCTACATCCAGTATCACTTGTTGTGGACAACTTACTAATGCTAATTTATCAGACCTCAAAGCCCTTTTTTCTTTCCTCATCATCATCCAGATTACCTCAAAATTTTTTATTATCTCAATCAGAGATAATGCAGATTCCTTCTAGTATCTCATATTCCTAAGTAAAAATCTTGATTTGCTGCTGTCCTGGTTTGAGCTAAATAGAACTAATTTTCTATTTAGTGATTTTACTTTTCAGCTCAGTCTCTTCTAAGTGGCTGAACTTGCTGAAAACGAGCAGCATGTTTTTCCCAGACAGTGTGTACTGATAATGTTCAAGGCCAATTGTCTCACCATAGGTGCCATGTCTGTGCCTACGGGGCGGGAAGCGGGCTCAAAACTGACCAATTAGGTATTCCATCCCAAATACGTCATACTCGGTATAAAGCCGAGGGATCACGAGGGTCTCAACCCTTTCTTCCATCTTGGAGCCCTTCCATCTCACACCTTTCTGTCTGTCTTGATCCTGCCATGGCTGAAGTCTGAGCAGAACCCTGCTGGTTCATCTGCCTCTGATCCTGATTCGTGTGTTCCTGCATCCTGCTCCCACCTGCTGCTGGGTCTGGTCTGGGACTTTACCAGTGCCCTGCTCTGCAGAGCCTCTGGTGAGGTAATCATCATTAGGGGAGGATTTTATCTTGGTTTTGTATATATTTGTACATATTTCATTATTTTCCTATTTAAAATATTATCCTGTAGTATTAGTATTATTGTTTCATTAAACCTGTTAGTTTTATTTTCCAACCCGTAAAGTCTCTCTCCCTTATTATCTTTTCTCTTCCCTTCTGGGGAGGGGAGAGGAGTTAATAGAGAGCATC
>NW_010189616.1:0-2906 GCF_000695765.1 Mesitornis unicolor | reverse complement strand
GGCCAGCCCAGCCCTAAACCATGACAGCTGCTTCAGTTACTGAAAACTGCTGTGTTCTACAGAGTGCTATTCAACACTCATAATAGCAACGGTGTTAGTTACAAAGGGAAGACATAGGCACAGAAATTATAATACCAAATTGACAACCTAGCAAAAACACTCCTGTTTAATAAACCCATGGTACTAACCATATGCATATGTAAACACACACCACAAAATCTATTTCAAAATTATAAAGCTTTGTAACTTAGTTTCCTTTTTAACTTTGGTATCTGTTAATTTTTTATTAAATCAAGCAGATTTTACAACATGCTGAGAAACAGTAAGAAGTGAAAACTATAGAATTATTTTTCCCCTTGAGGAAAGAAATAAGAAGGAAAGAAATAAGAAGTAAGAAATAAGTTTCCCTTCTTTAAATCTTATATGGCTTTAGACTCTAGTAAAATAGTACAACCAAAAGCTCTTATGAAACTAAGAGCTCACTTTGAGAAACTGTTAAATTTCTCACCTAGTAGTAAATAATTATGACACAAATAAACTGCATTTGTCATGCAAACTGACAAAAAAAACGTTTTCTGTGGAGTCACCAGTAAATCTGTGATCAAAACAATAATATAAAAAAGCTATTCTCAGGCAGTCTCAAATTTCAATAGGGCAGAGAAGTAAGTAGGTGTACAAAACCAGCTCAGAACTCAAGTGGAAAACCAGCTACAAATTTGTATTTTTTTGAAGTTCGTTATGATCTTGTAATTTTTACACATTTTTAATAATGTGCTACACTTTAGTCACTGCTTACTCAGTGACTACTTTGCGAACATGTAAACTGCACATTGCAAAGGATATAGATAAATCTGAAGACAGCAAAAGATGATAATGGACTAAATAGCTGTCTTTTATAAAAGTTAAATGTTCAATTCTAGGGTAGATAATATTTTGAAGAGTTTAGGAAAGATTTCTGAAATTCTTTATCTAGGCCACAAACAAAAGCAAGATATCAGCAGCCATCAATCCTTTATGACTGCAGCCCGTTTCTTGCAGCAGTTCAGCTGCATTTAGTGATAGAATTCCCTGCCATCACTTGGCACATTTTCCCTTGTATAGAAGCCTGATGGGTTTTAGGGGAAATGATAATTTGTTCCTGACCAGTCCATACTGACAATTAGATATAGGAGAAAAATTAATGGAGATTGTGAACAAGTAAAGTTTAAAGGCCGCAACCTCTTCCCAATGGTACGGTGTGACATACAATTAAGGAGGTCATAGTACTGTATGTAACACACTGAATGATGCAGACTCTGACACTCAGACTAAGACCAAAGCCACATTTTTCACTCATGTCATTAAAACTGCATTGTCTCCTAGCAGACAAACTAAACAAATCCAAGGGCAAACATAGATGATGACTGCAAAATCATAATTTAAAGAGCTCCTTTTAATACTAATAGTCTATTAGTTGCATGGGTAAGCACACCTTTGACTAGAGGAATAAAAGAAAAAATGAGGGGAAGATAAAGAAATGGCTTCAGAGTATCACCCCTATAAAGAAAGGGGCACGTACAAGTTAGTTATGTAACAAATTCTGACTTCATAAATAAGGACATAACTGCCCTGAAGGAGAACACAACATTATTAGGCATTTTCTTGCCATTTCCTAACATTACATATAGACACCATTACTCCATTAGTGGATTCTTACTGCCTAAATCTGGTTACCAGACCCTACTGTTGTATACATCAGTTTAAAGACAAGTGTCTTTATTTTGTGAAGTACCACAAGCTTTTAATAAATAAATGAAAATGCATGCAGATAGATATGAGTGGCAAACAGGCAGTAAGAGTACAAAGTGTGGAATGGATGATTACAGTCAAACACAAATAATGCTAACATTGAATCATCAGACTCAGATAGCAAGTGCAAATAATTAGGTAGTATTTAGTTTATGTAAAAACTCCAAATAATACCAGGAAATCACTGCTAAATGGAAAGGTACTGCAACACATTAATCAGGAAAGAAGCATTTGTTCTTTTTTTATATGAACTTCTAAACGCTAACACAATGTGCAGGTGTGTGTAGGAAGATAAACAGGATGCTGGATCAAAAGACTCTATGCATACATGATAAAACGCAATGGTACTGCTGGTCCCAAAGACATGTCATTGCACGTATTGCTGGTTGATGCTGCGCAGACCAGAAAGCTGTAGTTTGACTAATAAACTGTCACTGTATAGCCTGCTTAGTCCTACTAATTGGCCCATGAACCACTGTAAACTACAACCACTCTGCAGCGATTCCCATCTTATCTGCTCTAAAATCCTTCACTTGTGACACTGTCAAAGGCACTATATTTGAAGCAGGAAATTATTTCTGCTATACTGGTTTAAATGAATAATGATAGAAGCTTTAGCTTCCTCTAAAAAGCAGAAAGTCCCAAGTCCACATATATATAGCTATAAACATGACCACTAAGCAGAAAATTACCTAAAAGCAATGAAGTAATACTGCAGTGTTTAGAGGGAAAATTAAAAAAGTCACTCCTTAATACTTTCCCCAATATTTTATCCATAAAGCAGCTCTGAGGGAAGAATAAGAATACATGTTATCTTCATTTCCCCACAGTACTTTTGTCTATTCCCTCCTTTTCCTCTTGCATTTGGTTTTCTGTGAGAGTTTTTTGGTTGTGTCTTTGGTAATAGAGGAAGGGCTATGGAGATGGCCCTTTAAGAAACTACCTGAAAAGCTTCCCCTTTTCCTTTGTCAGACCCACCTCTGACCAGGGCCAATCAGCGCCCCTGTGAATTCAGATATTTAAGGGGGGTGCAGGGCATGTGTGCGTGCTCTCTCTCTGGCACTGCCTGGTTAGGCTGGCCCGACCCCGACCCCAACCCAACCCAACCCAACCCAACC
>NW_010189615.1:0-301 GCF_000695765.1 Mesitornis unicolor | reverse complement strand
ACCAGGCAGGGGAAACTGAGGCACGTGACAGCAGCATCCTTTCCAGCCAGTGTCGCTGCTTCTGGGACAGGCGGAAGCATCCACTTTGGAGGGGTTATATCTCCCCTTTTAGGGCCAGGGTGGGGAGGCAGATGTCCCTTGTGCCACTCTCCTGTCCCAGGGCTTCTTGGGCTCTGTCTCATGCCTTTGCAGGAGGGAAACGGGGCTTTGGGGTGTTCTGTGGGGCACCGGCATCACCTGGGTGTGCTGGGATCAGCCTCTTCGTGGTGCTGCCTGGAGATGTCCTGGTTATGGGGCATCT
>NW_010189614.1:1246-1825 GCF_000695765.1 Mesitornis unicolor | reverse complement strand
CATGAGTGGGGGTGTGCGTGCACAGAGGCTGAGGGGGGCAGGGCAGTGACCTCGGGGGGCAGAGCTGGGAGCACCCTATGGGTGGGAGCCCAGACCTCCACACCCCCCTCTCCCCCACACCGGGGCCTCCAGCAACGCCATGCAGGATGGGGCTTAAACCCCCTGGACTAACGGACAGCCCCAAACAGGAGTAAAAACCACAGAGGTCTGGGGTCCCACAAGGGTCAGCCTTGGTCCTGCGGCGTGGGGGCTCTCTGCCCTCCAGACCCCTCCATGCAGCCCTGTTGTCCAACACTGAACCCTCCTGCAAACAGACCCCAAGAGCCTATGGCCACCAAGAGGCCATGTCTCTGAAAGCCCACGTCCCAGAAATCCCATGGCCCCCCAGTGCCAGTGTCTTCTCTGCCTCCTCCTGAAAGGCTGGTACGGCACTGAGCCCCCATCAGACCCCAAGGGTCCCCCTTCCCCCCTGGCCTCGCGCCCCGGGTGTGTGCTTGGCTTTTCCTGTTTCAGGTTTGCTTGCGAAGCTGATGAGGAAATGAGGCGGCGTCACACAGGGCCTTCCTGACACTTCACCCG
>NW_010189614.1:953-1175 GCF_000695765.1 Mesitornis unicolor | reverse complement strand
AGAGGTCGGCCGCCCCCCAGGACCACCATGTTCTCCCGGAAGAAGCGGGAGCTGATGAAGACCCCCTCCATCTCCAAGAAGAGCCGGGCGGGAAGCCCCATCCCGCAAACCCTGCCGGTGAGTGTCCTGCATCCCCCCTGGCCGTGTGGGGACCATGGGGCCACAGTGATCGTGGAGCCACTGGGAAGGGGCCTGCCCCCCCTGGGGCGGGAAGGGGAGCTT
>NW_010189614.1:0-255 GCF_000695765.1 Mesitornis unicolor | reverse complement strand
GATGGGGATAGCTTTGCAAGGGCTGGTCTGATCCAACCGTTTTGAGGTGGGGGACGTTTGGCAGCCCCGCGGTGGTCCAGTCGGCTCTGGTCGGTGCTCACCCATGGCAGCCTCGTGCTCCTGGGGGTTGGCATCAGCCCCAGCAGTGCCAAAGTCGGCTTTGGCTTCCAGCAATGCTGATATGGCAGCGCCCGCCCAGAGATGCTGAAATCCCACACGCTCATGTCACACCTGTGTGCCCAAGGGTCCCTGATT
>NW_010189613.1:0-377 GCF_000695765.1 Mesitornis unicolor | reverse complement strand
GCTTTGTATAAACTTCAAAATGAACTCAGGAAACACTGAGGAAGCTATTGAGAAAGGTGCCATGTGATGCTGCACCTGCTGAATCAGGTATTTCCTGCTGTAATAAATCCCATCTAGAGTCAGCTGTTCCTAAATTGAAAAACAAAATGGGAAAATCAAGCGCATGCAGTCCAGTCTGTTAGGTTCTACCCAATATGTCTATAGTGCAATATTAAGAAAACAATAAACTGTCAGATCTTGGAAGTTAAAAGATGAACACAGACACAGGCCCCAGCCACTAAATCCAGTGAAAGACGCTGCAAGAGAAGATTATTTTGGGGGGAGATATTAGATATCATAGGCTTCGTTCTATGAAAAAGTCATCCCAGAGGGTGTTT
>NW_010189612.1:0-872 GCF_000695765.1 Mesitornis unicolor | reverse complement strand
TGCGACCCAAGTGCAGGACCCGGCCCTTGGCTGGAACAAATTACCCTGTGAATGTTTATTGTTGTAAAAATTGATTACAAGAAATGTCTTTTTTGGGAGCTTTATGGGAAAGAATGGGAAGGAGCTGAGGTAGCCATGAGATGAGAGCAATTGCGTATCTGTCTCCTGCTTTATAAAAGTTACTGATTTGGGAGAAATATTACTGGCTTGGTCATGGACCCTTAAAAATTAATAGTTGAATTCAAGAAATTATTATTATAATTGGAGGTTTCTTTGGGAAAAAAAAAGATTGTTTTTTAAATAGTAAACTGGACGTGTTTTGATATTAGATTTCTGACCTACATATAGAAACAGTACTGCAATTATCAACACATTTATCTTTATGCTAAGAATAGGGCAATTTTAATTTGTTTCCTATGTCCTTATTCACAGGTATCTTACCCTTTAGGCTTTATTTTTTAAAAGATACAGATGTCAGTAGTTTTACCGATATCAGTCACCATCATCAGCCCCTGAATAAATAGGTATTTTATATATATATTACCATTCATTCAGAAGGTTTTCCAGACTCTGTAAAATTCCTCTTGGGGGTGTTTAAAGAATAAGTTTTCGTTGTGGAATACAATTTGAAAATATTACATTAATTTAATAAAACATTTTCCTTAGTTGGATTAGTTGAAGAGGTTGATGTGTAGGCCTCAGTCTGCTGCACCCGTGTGCATGCTCAAATTCGTGAATTAGTGAGTCAGTTGTAAAAAAGAATCTAAAAAGGTGCTGTTGGTCTCTAAGTTGTGACAATTGGGTTGTAAAACTTAATCTGGTAAGAGAAGGGTGATCTGTGATGTCCTGGTCTGAGCTCAACAGAACTGATT
>NW_010189611.1:4055-4504 GCF_000695765.1 Mesitornis unicolor | reverse complement strand
GGCGTTTCTCACTCCTCCCTCCGCATGTGTTGGGGATGCTCGAGAGGTGCCTTCTCGACGAGGCACTTTCTGATCAGTGGGGCAACATCGGGCAAAAAAACCCTGCGGCAGGTGGAGGCCTCCGAAATGGGCTGTTCCTATAAGAAAAAAAATTTTAAAAAGAAAAAACAAAAAGAACCCCACCCCAAAACAGCTCCGCATACACAACCCCAAAAACTTTACATTGGAAATGCAATTTTAAAAAGTCTTAACCAAAACCAAGAAGCATCGCGAAAACGGCGCTGCAAGAGAAGGCATCGACACGGCCAAGGTGCAAAGGCGCTGTGTGAGTGATACCCCTACGAGGCAGCTGTCACTGCGCGGGGTGCGGAACCTGCACACACCCTCCGCGGGATCCCGGCGCCGCCAGCCGGAGCTGGGCTGCAAGGGGCGCAGATCCGCGGCTCCGT
>NW_010189611.1:0-3944 GCF_000695765.1 Mesitornis unicolor | reverse complement strand
GCTGGAACACCGGGGAACACCGTGCTCCCGCTCCGCGGGCTGGGGCGCTGCCCTCCGGGCAGGCAGGCGCGGAGGAAGGACCCTGGGCACCGAGGAGCTGGCAGCAGAGAGGGAACCGGCGGGGAGAAGGCAGGCGCTTAGCGCTGAGAGGGATGCCTACAAGTCAGGAGCTGCCATTTTGTCTCTTTTAAGTGGGTTGCCTTTCCCCTCTCCTGGAGCGCAGTACGTGGCGTGGCAGCAGAGTCTCCCCCTGACCTGCCCCTCCTCGGCCGCCCTCCGGGGAGCAGCCCGGCGCTGTACGGGGGGTCCCCTCGGGAAAGCGCCCATCAGCCCCAAACTCCCCAGCCCTGGCGTTTTCCTTGCCACCTCCGCCCTAGGTGCTCGGGGTTTGCAGGCTGTTCAGCTGATTTGTTGCTAATAGCAACCACACGACAGCGATTTGCAGCCTTTTCTGCTGCTGGTGCCTCTCGTTACACCTTCTTCTGCAGAGCGGGATATCGGCGTCTGGCGGCTGGGGGGTCCGCAGCCGGGGACAACGATGTGGCAGGAGGACGGAGCGGCTGCGCAGGGCATCGCGCAAATTTGGTCCTTCCAGATCAAGAGCTAAATACTGGCCAATCCTCCGCCGCCGCAGCCGCGCAGGCTCCGCGTATTTCGCATTGTCTGGCAGCATTATTGTGAGCTGCCAGCTCCCGCAATCCTACCGGCGTAGGGGAGGTGAAGAGCTGCTGCGTTTACATATGTAGATGCCAGCAACGTTTAGCGCCAAGCCGACACACACCCTCCCCCGGAGCAACAGACACAAAGGAAGACCTCGTTCCTTTCAAGTCCCCAGAATAAATTAAGCTCCGGGTTTCAGTTTTGGAACGTCCCAAAAATATTTGTCCTTTTTTTTTTTCGTCAGTGGCACTGCACAAGCGCTGACGGTTCCGCAGGAAACCAGAGGTGTAACCATATGCACGTGGTAAAAAGGGCTCAGCCCTACCAGCTCATATTTCCTGGTCCTATCCTGGGAGTCAATATGAAATGTTTTGCCCTTTTCCAGTTTATTTATCCATTATAGTTTTTGTTCTACCTTTGCGTAGTGCAATAGCGACGCACCGATCTCCACTAGCCAAATATATACCGTTTAGATGTCTACGGTAACAAACGTCTGCCCAAATACCAGCGTCGTCGTCTTGGGTGGAGAAAAGGGAGATATCCTCTTTCTTGAGCGTTTGCAGTGCCTCATTGTTCCTGTCTTCGTCTCATAGAACTAATTTACTCTACAGGATATTCTCACAAATTCAACTCACGACCAAAAACCGGAGAAGAGACCCAGAGAAAGTGTGAGTTGTTGGAGCCCCGAGCCAAAGCCCAGGGAAAACGGGAGAGAACTCTCCACTGCTAGAGTCCCTCTGACAGAGATTTTGCTAAAATCACATAATGGCAAAGCCCGACTTAAATTTGAAAATTAAATTATTCAAGGATTCAAATATCACATTTTAGTAGAGGCTGTACACGGACATGGAGATCCTTCACTCTCTTCGAGAGAGCACCTCAGTTCCCTGCATCCCCTTCCCTCCCTCTCCCCTTTCCACGCTTAACTTCCGCGCTTTCAAAATCCCAGCGCTTTCAACTCCGATCCGCGGGAGCGAGCGGAGGAGTTGCGCGTTCCTTTTCCCTCTAAACGCGCTCAGTCGTCCAAGCACGGGATTAAAATCCTAATATCTGTAACCCTGTAAATATCTGCTCAAAGCCTTGGACAATCTGCCAGGCGTGTGGCAAGCCAAGTTGACCCATCCGGAGTCAGCCGGGGCGACTCAATGCCGCGCCGAGGGGCGCAGAGGGCGGCCGGGGCGCAGCTCTGGCTCCAGCTCGGTTGTTCCGCAGCCTCGGCGGCTAGTTCCAGGAGGCAGCCGGGGGGCACCCCGCAGCCAGTGGGGAAGGCACCGCACCAAGGCACGGAAAGCTCTCACCTTTAAATGAACGTCGCGCATTTTCCAGCCACAGAGGAGCGGTCGCGTCACCGTGGGGCAGGAGCTGTCGACGGGCAGCAAGCCCAGCCACGGCCCCCAGCGCCCTTCTAGCCGGGGGGGACCTGCGGAGGACCCGGCTGCTAGATGCAGGGGCTCAGCCACCTGTTGCCTTGCACCGTCGGGGACGGGACCCAGCCGGGAAAGCCCGTGGGAAGCACCCCCCGGTACATCTCACTCTCCCCAAAAAAAACTCCATGAACAACTTTGCCTTTCACCGGCTTAGGGAGAATGGTGCTTCCGAGCCCTGTTACGGGCGAGTTTCCGAGTGAACCAAAGGCTGAGATTAAAGAAGTCAGCAGAAAGCGAAGGCACGTTATCAATTTGGATAATTGTTGCGTATTTCCCTGGTCTCCGGGTTATATTTTAAGTGATGTGTGCAGTAATGCAGTCGTTACTACCACCACCCGCCTAAGGATACAGGTTTCCCACTAATGAGCACCCCAGCAGCAGGCAATGAAGCCTCACAACCACGTAATTTCCATAAATGATTTTCCGTCTTCAGTACTTTAGCGAGAACTGGTGACATTTCCGTAGACCGTATTTGCATGGTGTTTATTCCTCATTATTATTATCAACCATGTGAACAGACTCTAAGTATCAAGCAACGAAATG
This sequence comes from Mesitornis unicolor, assembly GCF_000695765.1. NCBI lineage: Eukaryota > Metazoa > Chordata > Aves > Mesitornithiformes > Mesitornithidae > Mesitornis > Mesitornis unicolor. The sequence goes on along the minus strand of NW_010189611.1, from coordinate 1,314 downwards.
TAGTAGCAAGTTTTGGAAGTACTCAGGGTGCGTTTTGTTGTTTCACTTATCCGAACATTAGACTTAATTAGACAGATAAATCAATTTATCTGTAATCGACACATCTGCTTAAAAAAAAATCTCTGGAAGTAATTAATCACTGTTTGTTTATTTTTTTATTTAACTTAAGAACAGAAATAAGTATGAAGAAATGTGTTTAACAGCTGTTCCCTTCTCAAGTACACATGGTGATAATTTCCCAAAATATTTTCTGTGGCAAAAGACCTTTTCACCAACGTGACTGAATTTGTCTCATTCATTTGTAAAGAACAGCACATCGTCTGTTTTATTTGTTTGCTTAAAGAGAGATTTTTTTTTCGCATTAAATACTCCTGGAAACACGTGGCTCATTTTAGACCATGATATTGCTTATGATAGCCCACCTTTTCTTCAGTTGAGCAAACCCAGGGATGATTTATGAAAATTAAACGTCTTTCTTGCACTTTTTCAAACTTTTAAAATTCGGCTGAAGTAACTTCAGTCTTTCAACTTTACAGGTATGAGACAAAACTTTATGTTACCCATCCAATAATACGTTTGTACAGTGTCAGTCATCTGATTTGGCACATTTAGAGTTTGCAGAACAAAATGTCAGCCTATGAAATTCTGAATCACTGTGCATTAGAGGGTGGCTATAGAAAGGGACATTTTTTATTGAATAGTAACCCTGGTTTTCTGCTGTGGATCACGATTTCACTTGGAGCAGCCTGATCGATAGCAGAGCTAACCAGTAACTTTGTTCACAAATATCCAGCGTCTTGGGAATCGCCCTCCAAAGATACCAGAGGAGATGTAGAGCCTATTTCCATTCAAATCCTGACAACCTAGATTTCATTTTGCAGCCCCACCATTTGCATTAGTTGCTCTCCAGACCTCCAAGGCTGTGTTCACACAGAGATGCAGCCACGCCTTGGCCGACCGGTTATGGAAAGAATTATTCGTAAATCGTCCTTGCAGCCGGAGGCACCGAGATGCGAGAAGTGGGAGGCAGAGCCCAGCTCATCTGCCAGGATGACACACCGTTGAAAAAAAAAATAAATTTAAAAGACACTGTTATAGGGCAGAGGAATAACTGGTACCTGTGCCTGGCAAAGCCAGAGGGCTGCTGCCGGACCCCCCCTCCCCCCCGCCAGCGCCCCTTCCTGCGCTGCTTCCCCCTGCTTGGAGAGCAAAAGCCGCCCCCTCGTCTGAGCGGTGTGCGCAGCTCCCGGTGTTGCGCTGTTGGGTGCGCTCAGGTTTGTCGTTAACTCTGCGCGGGTGTACGCAGAGCCTTCC
>NW_010189610.1:3313-4115 GCF_000695765.1 Mesitornis unicolor | reverse complement strand
TGGGAGCGGACCCCAGGCTCTGCACCCACTCTGGGCAGCGCGTACCAGCCCGTGGCAACGGGCACAAAGGTGCGAGCCCGCTGCTGGGGAGTCGGTATGGGGTGAGGGGAGCTGGGGGCAGCAGAATACCACGACAAGACCCGGGGAGCTCCTGGCCCTTTAAACCCTGATTGGGGCCGCGCCTTTAAAACGGGCCCCGGAGGCTAGGCCCTCATTTAGCAGGAGGAGGCTGCCTGTTGCGGCTGGGCTGAGTGAGCTGGTCCTTCCCCTTCACCCCCCTTTTCCACTCCCCTGCACCGGCACTTTTATTGCCCCTGTAGCCAGGCTCCTGGCCGGCTGGCTGAGCCCCTGGTCTGGGTTTTAGTGTAGAATTTGCACCCTTTTTTTTCTTTTTGTATATAGAGGGCCCCCCCACCTTTCTGTTCCTGCGCCAAGCTGAAGCTGCTGGCATGGTTGTCCTGGCTTGATAGCAGCTGGGGTCTCCCTTTGCTGGTGCAGGTGACCAGCTCTGCTTCTTCAGGGGGGGAGAAGCATGACTGTGGGCTTCCCCTAATCCTGCTGCAGACCAGCTCCACCTTGCCCTGCTCACCCACTGCCCTACACAGCTACCATGGCTTTGCTTCATCCCTTCACCAGCTGCCTCCTCCTCCTCCTCTTACTTGCTGTGCCTCTTTTCTGGGCTGCAAACCAGTCCCTGCTGCACCCTGGCTCCCTGCCCGCTGTCCCTCCACTGCCCCTCCTGCAGGCCCTGCAAGTGCGGGCACCAGGCGGCCAGGACTGGCAAGCAGGGCCAGCGAGTGGG
>NW_010189610.1:2868-3267 GCF_000695765.1 Mesitornis unicolor | reverse complement strand
ACGGCCCCGCCACGGCCACAGCCTGGGCACCAACACCGTGCGCCTGGTCCGGGCAAGTTCCCACGGGGGTCAGCCCTGGGCAGGTAAGGAGCTGGCGGGCACCAAGGGCAATGTGGGGGCTTAGTGGAGCCCACGGGGTGGACTTGAGCCCTGGAGGGGGTCTATGTCCACCTCCTTCCCCCTCTTTACAGCATCCTGGCCAGGGCTGGTGCATCCTGGGGGGCTGCCCTTGGCTGTGGGGTCCCCCTTGGCAGGGGGGAGATGGGCAAGGCCACCACTGGCCCCATGTGCCCCTCTTACAACACTGACTGGTGCTGTGCCAGGCCTGTGCTGTTGATGCAGAGGACAGGAACTGTCCTAGCCGCTCCTTGTCCTTCTCACCATCGAGCCACAGCACAC
>NW_010189610.1:0-2837 GCF_000695765.1 Mesitornis unicolor | reverse complement strand
CGCGGCTGCTGTTTGTTGCTCCTCCTGCCTCATGCCTGGGCACTTGGCTGTTACAGGCTCTGAGGGTCCATGCCATGGACTCTGCTGTGCTGTGCAGGGCTGCAGCAGCACCCTGGGAAACGGCTGTGCTGGTGCCATGCCAGCTATGCTGTGCTGGGGGCACTGACCATTGCTCTCTCACAGGCCGCTGGTACGTGCAGCCCCTCACCTACCGCCTGCAGGGCCAGCCTGAGGCTGAGCACCTCCTCCGAGCCACCGTGGTCTACCTGCCCAGCCCACTGCTGGCCCACAGCCGCCTCCTCTGCGCCCTGGAGCTGGCAGCCACCAGCGAGGCGCCTGGGACACTGCTCAGCCCTGCTGTCCGCCCCCGCCATGGCTGGGCCGAAGTGGACATCACCTCATACCTGGTGCCGGGGAACAGCGGCACTGCGAGTCTGGCGCTGCGGCATGTCTGTGTGCGTGCTGGCAGGGCAGAGCGCCATGATGCACCGGTGACCCCCAGCCACCCCTTCCTCCTCCTCTACCTTAATGACACCAGGGCTGGGCTGGCACCTCCGTCGGCAGAGCCCCGCCGGCACCGGCGTGACACAGGGACACTGGCCCTTGACCTGCCTGGATACCTGCGGGAGCAGGGAGGGGAGAAGAGCGAATGCTCCCTGCACCCCTTCACTGTCAGCTTTGCCCAGCTGGGCTGGGACCACTGGATCATCGCTCCCCACCGCTACAACCCACGCTACTGCAAGGGTGCCTGTCCCCGCCTGCTCCGCTACGACTACCACGCACCCAACCACGCGGTGGTGCAGGGCTTCGTCCATCACCTCGTGGATGCCAACGTGCCCCGGCCCTCCTGTGTCCCCTACCGCTACAGCCCCATCAGCGTCCTCATGATTGAGCGTGACGGCAGCATCCTCTACAAGGAGTACGAGAACATGATTGCAGAGTCCTGCACCTGCCGGTAACCCCGCTGCCCTGGCACGTCACCCTCGGGCTCTGCCTGTCCCTGCTGGATCCAGACTTTAGGGTTTGTCTTGCTCTTCCTGGGGTGGGTTCATCCCCCCCCTCTCCGCACGGCACTGCTCTGTGGGAAGGTTTTACAATGACAGTTTTATGTAAATTGTAGGTTTTTAAAGGCAGGAGCCTGTTCTGTGGGAGTTGCCCTGTGGTGTCAGTCCTTCCTGCAGCCCCATGGCCGCTGCCTGGTTTTGGGGGGCGGGGAGGCATGGCCTGATGCTCCCAGAGAAGAGCTGGGTCCCTGAACTGAAGCACAAAGCTCTTAGGGGGTGGCTGGGGGTCTCCTGGTGGAGCCGGTGTGGGGAGGGCAAGCAGGCCAGGTGTCCCTGTGCTTGACACCAAGCTGATGCCATCGGTATCTGGTGCGACCCTGCCCATGAGATTCCTACCCAGCTCATGTGCACCCCATCTTGTCTGGTCCCAGCTGCAATGGCATCTCACCAGGCTGGCAATTGGGTTTGGGGGACAGAAAGCTCCTCACCTCCCCTGCAGTTCTGCTCTGGGGGGCTCTGAACATGGAGGGTCCTGAGCTGCCAACTCTGCTTCCAGTGCATGGGCTCTGCCTGCTGCTACCCCTGGCTTTCACCTCCTTGTCTTGCCCTCTAGCAGGGTTTGGGTCTCGCCCTGTCTCAGGGGTTGGACCCCTGTCGTGGTGTCCCTCTGCCTTCTCACACTCTTGCTGTCACACAGGGCTTGGGCTCTGCTAGGCTCCCGGCCTGCCTACGCTGCAAGAGGAGTTGGTCCCATTCCCAACACCCCTGCTACCTGGCTTTCCTCTATTTATTGCTGACTGTTTAAATAAATACATTTATGGATTTTGCTAAAGACCATCTTGGCCTGTTCTTGCTGTCCCTGGGGTGGTGTGGGTGCCCCTCTAGGATGAGCTGGTTTAGACTGTGTCACTGTGCAGCCACTTTTGTGCTTGCACTAGTGTGTGAGTGCTCCTCCTGGCTGAGACAGGAGCTGGGAGAAGAGGCTCCCCTGGAGCACTGACCAGATGTGGCTGCAAGCAGCTGCCTCTGTGGGACTGGGAATAAGGGATGCCCCAACATCCTTCTACATGGGGCAGCTCCTGGGCAACATGGAGACCAATGAGCTGGGTCTGCTGGGCTGTCTGTCACTGCGGACAAGGTATTTGTCTGCTAGGGTTATTTTGGGAAGGTGTCTGCAGGCAAACCTGCCTGTTCCTGGGCAGGATGCCCATGTTTACAAAGCTGGGGCAAAGTTCCCCTTTGAGCAGAGAGACATAGATGGCAGCTGTAAACCTGGTCCCCAGTGCTCAGTGGCACTGCCACGACCTCTGTGTCCTCAGCTCACGGCTCTTGCCAGGGTCTTGCCTCTCACTTGGCCTCCAGCCCCATCTGTTCTTGCTGGACCCAGGCTCCATAGGGTGGTTTCAGCACTTCTCTGCCGTGGGTGTTTGCTGTGGGGTAGATGCTGCCAGTCCCCACCCCTTCTCTACCCACAAGCCCAAAATTTTTCCCCATCCTGGTGGAACGAGAAGCTGCCGGCAGAGACTCAGGCTCTTCTCTTGCCCCTTGTCCCCAGTTGGCCAGCTCCAGCCGGGAGGCCGTGGGGAGGGTTACATCTTCTGCTTTTTTGGAAGCTCTGGACCTGTCTCCGGGGGAAGATTTTTTCCGTTGTCAATCATTAAGCATGCGGTGTTGACTCAACCAGGCAAGCGACGATGAGAGGCAAGGGAGCGGGGCTTGTTCCCAGTCCTGGGCACCACTGGATGGCAGTGCTGCCCCTGGCAGGGACCCGCACCCCCTGACCTGCAGCTTGGCCGGAGGCGGCGGGCGCCGGAGCTCGTCTGTCCCATCCCT
>NW_010189609.1:0-461 GCF_000695765.1 Mesitornis unicolor | reverse complement strand
GGACCCCACTAACAGGACCCTGCAGATGGGGGCCCTACTGACGTGACCCCAGTAATGGGACCCTCCTGATGGGACCCCAATAATGGGAACCTAATGATGGGATCCCACTGATTGGGATCCCAATAATGGGACCCCAATAATGGAACCCCACTGATTGGGACCCCAATAATGAGACCCCACTGATGGGGACCTCAATAGTGGGACCCTACTGACGGGACGCCAATAATGGGAACCTAATGATGGGATCCCACTGATTGGGATCCCAATAATGGGACCCCAATAATGGAACCCCACTGATTGGGACCCCAATAATGAGACCCCACTGATGGGGACCTCAATAGTGGGACCCTACTGACGGGACGCCAATAATGGGAACCTAATGATGGGATCCCACTGATTGGGATCCCAATAATGGGACCCCAATAATGGAACCCCACTGATTGGGACCCCAATAATGGGAC
>NW_010189608.1:0-7169 GCF_000695765.1 Mesitornis unicolor | reverse complement strand
TCACTACCTGTTCGTCCAGTCCACACTTCCTGCAGCCCTTCAAAAAAGAACACATCATGAAGATATGCAAATGAAGAGGTAGTTAAAATAATTTTTGTTTTTCTTTGTCTTTAAACCTAGGATCCTGGCATTTGTTGAATTTGCTACTTACAGATTTTGTGGCTCACATTTTCCTGTCCTACATAGAGGAGGACAGAAATGAAAGTTTCGGGGTTGCCATGCAAAATGAGTCGCCTGTTGCGTGGGTTTATGAGTCCAGCTTCCCCTGTTCTGCAGAGGAACAACCTCGAGCCAATGCTCCACAGACAACTCTGGTAACTTTGTCGCAGAGACAGCCTAACTTCAGAGTAAGCAACACTCTTCCAGAGTTTGGAGTTGTTGGGTCAACACAGACACAGTTATCAGGAGGTATGTGGTTGGTTGAGGGTTTGGAGTTGTTGGGTGGACACAGACACAGTTATCAGGAGGTATGTGGTTGGTTGAGGGTTTTTACGTGTATAAAGCAGAACTAACAAAATCTAAGTTTGCATGGAGCTGTGTCCGATGTCACGTAAACCTTAAGCCACAAATCATCCTCCACATCGTGCCCCACTCCATGATGCTATCAAGGCATCTTAATCTCCACACCACCCACCTCATCGTCACCACAATTCCCCAATTCTTTCCTTAGGTTTCCAGCAGATCTTTGGTGCTCCTTCAGATTCTCCAAGCACTGTCTAAGCAAGAGCAGCCCTGTTCTGGTGGGTTGGGAGCAGCCTGGGGGTAGCTGACCAAATTGGCTGCATGTATTTCCTCCTGGGTGTCATGGTTCATACAGTTGGTCTGTCACCCGATGCCTCCTTCCCACCTGGGGAGGGGGATCAGGAAAAGAAAAGGAGATTTGTGGATTGAAATATAAAGATATTGAAAATAATAATAATAACAACAACAACAACAACAACAACATCAACAGTTATAAAATACACAGAGTTATACTCAGCCAGCATTGCGGGAGAGTAGGCCTCAGGGTTAGGATGGTAAACAAGTCCCTCTCCAGATGTCAGCCATGAAGGAAGGAAGGAGCAGGAGGAAGAAGCAGTGAAGGGCCATCCCCAGCAAACTCTCCAATCTACAGTGAATGTGACGTTGATGGTATGAAGAGTATTATTTGGTCAGCCTGGGGTCACCTTGGGGTTGACTCCCCTGGGTTTCCGCTCCCCCCAGCCTCTGCACGTATTTATCTCAAGACTGCTGAAGACCTTGAGCACTATGGCAACCTGCATACCAGTATTAGCTGAAAAGCTATAACAAAGTTTTTATCAACTTTGTTCCCATGAAATAGAGTGTTGAAGTCCTTACAAAATCACAGTTTTTCTCAACGCAAAACTGACTCTAAAATTCTGTCCAGTAAACTAGGACTATGGGAAGAGAGAGCCCACGGCATGGTCTTTTCTCAGTGCTGGAAGCACTGAGACCTCTCTTTCACACATCTACCTGTTAGTTGTATCAAAAGATGCAGAAGTATTAAATCCTTTCTTGCAGTCAGTCCATTGCTTCAAACTTATCAGCGTAAGGAATGACACACAGGTAGAAAGCAAGATAGACTCTTAAGTCTTTCTAGGCTACAGGGCTAAATATAAGGACATGTGGGAACATGGATCAAGCCTCTGTGCCTAAACACAAGCGATGCATTAGATATTCAGCTCTTCCATGAAATAACAACACTTGTCTTACATCTCGGAGAACACTGTGTATTCCAGAAAACAATGCTGGACAAATGTTAATGGCACCAAGATTCACAAAGAAAATTACACTTTTGGGGTGATTCTGCTGTAGTTATTTTACTCCCAAGATGTATTCTGCTTCCATAAACTAGGACCAGGATTGGAAATTGAACTGTTTTAAAAACGTTTTTATGAGTTATAAAGACCCTTGGTGGACCCTTGTTTTTAAATATAACGTATGCTAAAACTAGCACAACAATGAGAATTAGAGAGGCGAAAGAAGGCACAGAGAGGACAAACCAAGAATGATTTCCACATGTGGTGGGCGTTTGACAGCTTTTGTTATTTTTCAGATATAATATAATGAGTCATCCTGCCATACCACCTCAATGCCAAAAACCAAAATCAGCAGGCTACAAGCAAGGAATCTCTAAAGCACTGAGGGTCAGAAATTAGGAGATAAACCAGTAGAAAGCTTACTCAGTATCAGCCCTGCTTCCTATGTTCTTTCACTGTACTGCCCACACGGGCTTTTATTTGGGCCACTGTGCCCACAACAATGCTCTTGTGTGGGTGACAGCAGACAAGAGTTTGGTCCAGGTTTCGTTTATGTAAGTGATGTGCCTATAATTATGTGTATCAGTTTTGCATACTTTGTACATGGTCTCAAGAACAGAGCAAGGCTGATTAGAGTGAGGGACAAGGGGTGTCAGAGTAAGAGAGGATGGGTATTAAATGTGAAACAGGGACTAGGATGACTTGAGAGAAGGTATGGAGGAAGGAAGGAGACAGTGAAGGATTGGGAGAGTGCAGAAAGGGCTTAGAGATTAAAGATCCCGGCAGCTAATGGTTTCTGCCAGTCCACATGCAAGATGCTGATAACGGTGGGATGAAAAAAGGATTTTAAGTAAAAGCCTGTCGATGCTGTGGCTCAAGTGTTTGCAGTTTGTGAGGGGGCTGAAAAACGTGAACCCGCAGCTCCAAAGGGTTTCAGGAGCTGTCATAGAGTGAGTGAGTGCTTCTGCCTACCTGTGGTAGCTCCCACCTCAAGCGCCGCAGGCTGCTTCTTTTTGGGTTGTCAACACTTAACTCCACAGGTTGCCGAAAAACACATCTGCCAAAAGCATCACCCACCACTTTGTATAACCATCTCTGTAGATCCTCTGAATAGTTTCCCCTTGGCTGAGGATTTGTGTTCTGTGACTTTTGATCACCAAAAATCCTCACCATGCTCTCAAGCAACCATCTGTCCCTGCTCCTGACTAATCCCCTGTCAGCCACAACCCCTTTCTGCAAGGTACCTAAACCCTTAGGGGCATCCACCAGCCATGCTGCTGCCTCCTGGACAGCATTTCTGCTGCCTGACATGTCGCTCTGTGCATCACGGGTCTATTTCATTTTTTTTTCCTCTTTAACTCCTTTACCTCATGCAGCCTCGGCAGCTCTCCGTGACCCAGAGCTTTTCATCAGCTCCCTTCCTCCACTCCGTCCTCTGCCAACAACACCAACCTCCGGATCTTTTTCATCTTGTCCCACAAGGCATTTCTGTGCCTTCTCTACAGCCTGTTATGCTCGGGGGAAAAAAAAATCTGTTCATCGCACCTCCACCCTCATCTCATTGAAATTAGTGATAAAAACTTGGTTTTGCTGTGAAACCCTGGAAAAATGAGAAGGAGGACTGGTAACAGAAATCAGAAAAGAATCTCCCAACCTTGCCCTGATACCAGCAGCATCAATATATGTCTGTGGCTAAGCAGATCCCTTCATGATCTGCCAGTTGCCACCTTCATTCTTCCTCTCCCTTACCCATCTGTTTTTGGTCCTCCACTCCTAGTTCGTGCTGAATATAAATCACGCTCCTCGTCAGAGAGACCATGTTTTTCCATTTATTCTGAACAGCGCAGCACATTTCTGAATCTTTATATATATTATGTATTAAAAATATATAAATATCTATATATGTGTGTATATATATATATATAATTTGAAGCATGAAAATAATTGTTAATAATCTCAAAAACAGACTACATTCCAAGTTGGTGACATCTCCTGAGGAAAACATTATTTTTATATGAAAAAATGCGGAGGGCGGGGAGTGAGACATTGCAAGATTTGAAGATGCTGGGTTAATGAGGAGCATGGCAGATGAAATGCTCTACAGCCAAATGCACCCAGTACAAGCTAAGAGCTGTTGAAGCCGGTGGCAGTAACAAAGATGCTCAGAGTGAGCCATAAGCTATAAAAGTGCAGCTCAGAGAGCATTGGCCCGATCTTTATTCCTTATCACAGAGCTTGCAGTTGCTTTCTCTCAGCACGAATAGCATTTTTTTCATCTAGAAAATCCCGTTCTGGGCTTCCTCTCTTTGTTCACTTGTTACCAAATTAAAATCCTATTAGGCTGCACACCTGCAGTGGGTTTATCTGCAGAGCGCTGTGCTGTAGCTTTTAATCCAATTCCACACCTCAGTAACACACAATATACGACAAATCAGGGTGCAGAGAGACGAAGGTTACGCTGTTCATAGCTCTGTCAGCAGAGAGCAAATCAAACAGTTTGATTTGTTAAAAAGGGGGGAAAAAATAAGGACATAATTAACTACTCCACCTAAAGGAGCAATGAGCGTTCATCTGACTGGTCTGGATAATCCAGGATGCGGAGATCAAGCGAAATAATTAACTAAAATGATCAAAAAATGAGAGCAAAATCTTGACCCTGCTTAAATTCAGCAGCAAAACTTCTGCTAATTTTAAGGAAGCCAGGATTTCAGCTTGAAAAAAAGCAGTCTCCATCGGGGGGGAAGGAGAGACAGGCTGAGACTATTTGTTTTGAAAAAGGAAATAAGGGCTTACAGCAGCCATATAAAGAGTGAATGATGTATTAAAAAGTGGATGTGGGTTCCTATCAGACCTTTGCCACCTTATGAGGAAACCCAGTACGTAGCTCCTCTTCTTGGGTTAATTGATGTAAAATAAGGTTGGGTGTCTGCAAAATACCTCAGCTTCTGCAGGAAAGAACAGAGAATACAATTTTTTTATTCAATGAACGGAGAAACAATGATTTGCAGTCCCTACAGTCAAAACATTGTCATGTTTCTTTTCTAATTTTCAGCACATCCAGGTCATTTTGAAAGAGAGAATTACTAAAACTTCTACCAAGTTGTATCTTTCAGTCAGAAGGGAAGCACTTCTTACACAAGAAGATGGATAGATATGCTTTATTTTTGCCTCTGCTGAACAGCAAATCTTCAGAGAAAACCAGCCTGACTTGAAACTTCTTTATGCTAGACTATTCTTACTTTCTGGTACAACTTTAAGAAATACTGTTTTCATTCTCTCTTAAATTTAAGATCTTTTACTGGAAATACTAAATGCAAAACTGTGCTACCAATGCCATAATTTTAAGTTGCCACATGATTTGATTGTTTGACTTCATTTAAATAAATCTTCAAAAGAAAAATGTGACATGTTTGTGGTTTGTTTTTATCTATTTTTTGTAAACAGTAAAGCTGAAGGCCTACCTGAATTCACTGTGGTAAATTTGTCTGGAAGCTACAGAACAGATAACAACTCTGTGTCAATGCTGCTTTGTGTCTACAGCGCATAATTTAATATTGGTATTTATTGCATATAGAGCTTAAGCTCTAATTCCTGTATCTTGAAAAAATCCTGCTTTGCTTCCCATTTCTGCAGGATAGAAGATAGATATCTCACATATAATTCTATTACCTGAAATACAATCGGTTGTATATAATGTTATTGATTTGGTCGACAGAAACTAGGTTGTTTGAATTTGTTCTATAAGCAAAGACTCCGTAAAGGGAAACCCTGGAATAAATTTGTATGAAGTAGTAAATACAGAGTATGAAAATCTCACCAGATTGCATGAGGAAATTCCCTGAAATGCTAGGGAATTTGAGTTTTGAAATATTTTGGACGAGCTTGTCTGCAGGGAGTTAACTGGGCCTGGCCATTACTTCAAGAAGTGACAACTGCTCTGTTATTTTAAGAAGGGACATTTCCTGAACTAGAGAAAAACACTTCTCAGGAGCTTATCAAGCTTTCACTCATTTTGGTTTTGGAAACGTACTTTTATTTTCCACTTGCGTCTATATTCTTCTGTTTCGGCTCAAGCACTGAAGTGGGAATCAATACTCCAAAGGATGGTATTACAGCAGATGCAGACAGGGCCATGTGCTAAAGGAAAAGCTAGTCATGGATTCAGCTTTGCTATAAGATTAAGAGTTTGGTGGCAAAATTACATACTCTGGGGAGGTATCTTTAAAGTCTGAAAAAATCATTTGAGCCTTAAGGCCCATTATACCCATTTTCACCATTCCTTCAGGTTTTTATGGTGAAGATAAAAAACAAACAATCAACCCCCCAAAAACCCCAAACTAACAAAACCCCCAACAAACAAACAAAACAAAAAAAACACAGAAGGTCTAGGAAAAATATAAGCTTAAAATACTCAATATTTTCCTGTCAACTTTTATTTATAGAAGTTTATATTCTAGACTAGTATGCAGCATATACTCATGGAGCAACTAAGCAGAAGTTGTTAACATCAGACCAAACTTGTGATCTGTTATTCACAGGTACAGAAAGGAAAGGTCTATTAAATGTATCTGAGAACCTTGTGAAAGGCAAAGGCTCCTGTGAGATTCACTCCTCCCTGTCTTCTATTGAACACAAACTCCTTAAATAATTTGCATGAATGCCATGAAAGTTTACAAGCATACATTTTAAACAATTATAAGTTTGCATTGCCATACTGAAGGAGTCTACCACCAAGAAAAGAAAAGAAGCAGGGGTGCATAAGCGCCTTTATTAAATAGGGCCATTGGTATCAATTCAAATATGCATTCAAATCTTTGTCTAATTAAAACTTTGCCTGGGAAACTTTTAATAAAACATTAGTAAAAATTAATATAGGTTTCATGTATTTGCATGTCAAAACAAAACCCACAAATGTCAGTCTGCCTTCCTTGGACTTCGTGTCTTCATGTCACTCAACCCCAAACGTGTGTCCAAATGAAGCTTTATGGGAGTGTTCGCATGGCGCATTCCCTCGGGGATTCTCACATTTCTAATATTATTATTTCTAATAAATGGAGAGAATGCACTACCTCTGCCTAGGTGGTTTAATGTGCCTGGTTTTGGGAGTACATAATGGGAATTATTTCATGAAATACATGCCCGGCCGCACACCTGGCCCAGACGGTCCAGCAGACTCCCAAGTCCCCAGCAAACGGCACGCAAACGCGCCCTCAGCGGATGGCTGTCCCACTGGTGCCACCGGCAGGGGCAGGTGATCCCTTTCCCTTTTGTCGCGAACGGGACGTGCTGCAAATATTTGGGACTACAGGGGAGGTGTGTGGGGGGCGGGTTGCGGGCGAAGCGGCTGGTGGCCGCAGGAGGGTGCTGCGGGAGCGGCGCGGCCTCACAAGATGTCGGCGGGGCGGCGGC
>NW_010189607.1:0-1859 GCF_000695765.1 Mesitornis unicolor | reverse complement strand
AACTGTAAGGGAAAGGGAGCTAGGGAAAACTCTGTTCCTTCCTCCCTCTCTCATAACTTACTACAGAGAATAGAGCTCCTGTTGCTGATAACCCTGATTCTCAGCAAAGACTCTCACAGTACCAACCAGGGGTAGCCAAGTATCTGTCAATCCCCCTTTGTGGAGACTGAAATTTAGGTTAAAGTCCAAAGGCCTCTTCCCCCTTTTTAAGTAAACATTTCAGCTATTATTTTACAGTGTAGGCCAACAGCCTACTGTAGCAACACCTCAGAGTATCAAGCTGTAGCAGAGAGGCAGAAAGCTCAAACTGGCTTTGCCAGCTAAGAAAAGCCTACATGGAAATGCAGCTGAGGATACAACTTTTCATACACTACTTTGTTCAAGACTCTTAATAGATTCTTTTACCACATGCTTTACAGAGAGGATATAACAGAAGTGTAAAGGTAAAGTCAGACTGCTCCAGAAGGAAAACAGTTGACATACTACAAGCAGGAAGCCATTAGCACATGAGTCTGGATTTTGGCAGAAACCAGGCCACAGAAAGTAGCACAATAAGTACTTAGATCAGCAAGAAAAAATTTGAAGGCAAGAGGTGTGAAAATTCTCTGACCCTTGCAACAAAGCTAAGACAATCCGTAACACATCTGTAAGGCTGAGAACCACTACAAAGACAGTCCCAGAAGAGAAGGGGAGAGCACAGGCTGAACTGTCACATTAGAAATTACTCCAACAGTAACCACACGTCAGGTCAAAGTAAGGATTCACCTTAATTTTAAATCCAAAAAACTCGCTCAAAGCACTGTTCTGTTCCAACTACAGTCATGTTCAAAACTTGCATTTTCTAGTCATTGAACAGACTTCTTCCTCTTCTCTAAAAAGTTCATATGAAACACATTTTGCATTTGAAGATTATTCCATATGTCACCCCAGGAAGTATAGTATCAGAAACCAGGCTCCAATTATCCCAAAAAATGCATGATATTCCAGATTAGGAAAATGCTCAGGAGGAAGAGCTGTCAGCCCTCAAATATTTAAGCCTGTAAATCAGCATTTTTGTGTTTAAGAAATGCTCACATTCCTCCCACCCCATTTCCATCACAGAATAGAGTCTTCTTCCTGTAAGCCAAGATGTATACTTCAATTCCACTACCTTCTGCAAGTGTTACACAAAATTCCTGCAACACTGTTAAAGCATTCCTACGTTTTAAGTTATTTTCTAACAAAAACTGGAATATAAACAACCTTCGAGGATTTTTAATCTTGCTATTTGACTGCTTCATGCTTTTGTCACTCAAGTGTGACAAGTAGCAAGTTTTAACTTCTGTTTGTCATAGGGCAGCTCAGTGCTTGAGCTAACCATACTATGAGATCAATTAGAATGTTGCTTACTGCTTTCACAGTTTACTTTGTAGACATTTGTCCTGGTTTACTGGGACAGAATTTGAGAGTCAGTTTTCTGTTGAGGAAAATTTGTATTTTATAAGGACTAAAACACTCTATTTCATGGGAACAAAGTGATAAAACACTTTGTTATAGGTTTCAGCTAATGCTGGTATGTGATGCTCAAGGTCTTCAGCAGTCTTGAGATTAACAGGTACAGAGACTGAGGGAAGCAGAAATCCAGGGGAATCAACCCCAAGCTGACCTCAGGCTGACCAATTAGTGTTATCCATACCATAAATGTCACATTCACTATAAATTGGGGAGTTTGCTGGAGGCAGCCCTCCTTTTCCTTCTCTTCCCTCTTGCTCTCAAAATGTCAGACATGGAAGAAGGGACTTGTCTACCATCTTACCTGAGGCCTACTTCCTCACAATATTAGCCGAGTATAACTGCATATTTTTATAATATAACTATTA
>NW_010189606.1:291-8356 GCF_000695765.1 Mesitornis unicolor | reverse complement strand
GCCTCACAGTAGCCCTGTACTCCTCTTGAGACGCCTGCCTCTTCTTCCAAAGATCACAAACTCTCTTCTTTTTCCTGAGCTCCAGCCAGAGCTCCCTGTTCAGCCAGGCTGGTCTTCTTCCCCGCCGGCTCATTTTCCGACACACGGGAAAAAAAAGATCCAGTATTTTCAAAACTTAGTGTAGTGCGTCTCATAAATCCTAAATTCACACAGAAATTTTCAAAAGAAAACATTCCTGGGAGACTTCAGTTTTCAAATTCATGTCTGGAAAGCTAGGGAGACATTCAATAGGATTATTTTAACCAAGGATCTGCATCAGATGAAGCAGTACGCTTCAGATCAGTGAAAAATGCCAAAAGGGGTGGTAGCACAATTGAAGGAAGAAAATAAAGGGTAGGGGGTTAGCAAGGCACATCTTGTTTTCTTTATTTCTGGTCCATTTTCATATGGGAGAAGAAAGATGGGAGAATGTTGCAGAAATACTCATACAACTGTAGTTATCTAACAGCTGAGTAGGCACTGCAAATCTTTAGGTAGAGCTTCAGATGCCAGCAGAGGCACACACACTGCAGAGCAGCACGGCATCCAGAAGAGCACCAAGAGCTGCTGCAGCTGTGATGGTGGCTTTCAGCAGCAACCTCAGCTGCTGTGCTTCCTCCTCCTCATGGTCCCCAGAACGCACTACTACAGGCCTTTGTATAGGTACCTGGCGAATCCTCCTTCAGTGAACACCCTCTGTGAGATCCACTTCCAGATACCTCGTATATCTGAGGGGAGACTAACAGTTCAGGGTATTCCAAATTCAGTAATCCTGAGGTAAAATCATGATGCCCAAGGTGGATTTTTTTTTCAACTATAGCTAATAATAATATTTTTTCTTATTCTTTATTAAGAATTTTGCATTTTTGAAATTCTATTTTTTTAATTACTCTGTCAAATTTACCACTAATGGGTTCCCTTTATCATAAAAATGCTAGCTTTCTTCTTCATGTTTCCATTCCTTTGTTATGTTCTTATGAGCTTGCAAATCTGTAAGCACTTTTCTCCATTTGCAGCTCAATGCAGGGAGGTCAGAATGTTTATAAGGACTTGGAATTCCAAAAAATTTATTTTGTATTTTAGTTTTGATTATTGCAACTTAAGTATAATGACAACATCAATCCAGTTAAAAGTTCAGTTTCGTTAGAAATTGGGTTTTTTTTCCAGTGAACCATTGCTAATCAAAAATGTATAAGCAATGCTTTCATAAGTAAAAAACAAAATAGTAAAATACTCTCCTAAGTAAAATAAAATAAAAAATGGAGAGTGAACAACTTTCTGTTCTAACATGGCCATCTGTCATTTATAAAGACATCACCCCATTAACCTGTCTAATCAACTCCATTCTTTTTTCAAAGTTGGTTAAGTAAGTTTATGAGGAGACGTAGATGTTCTCTTGATTAAATCTGTTGTAAAACGGCCTTCCCGGTGTTCTGCTTTGTGTGCATTTACACATATAAAGCTAATTACAAGTACATACCACTACTGTAAATTCATGCTTGTCATATTACAGTACATGACATTTTCATTTCCTTCTGGTGAAAATGAAATCTGATATTTTCTGTTCAGGCAATAATGACCAATTAGAATTTATTATTATTAATGTTTGTCCTAAAGTGCTCCAAGTCATAAGATGGTTTCCTCCTAGGTAGTTGAATTTATAACGTGGAAAAAAGGGGTTTGACATGTTGCTATACCACCTTCAACCATTCCTTCTCAAGCCTGGTTATTCCTTCAACAAAGTGGAAGATCCCCATGGAAAATCCACAATGCAGGGAAGAAAATTACTGAGTTCAGGTTTAAAGTGGAGAGTTGAAATAAATGATTCGCCTTAGCAGAAATTTCTGAAGTCTGTTCCTGACCTTTCCTCGCTGACATTTGGCTTTTAACACTGGGATCAGAGTGTACCTCGCTTGTGCGGAAACACAGCTCTGCAGAAGTCAGAGCCTGTTACATTGCATCACTTCTGAGGCAGTGTGGTCAGCTATCTTCACTGGCATCTCCTCAGTGCCTTCCCCAGTAGTGGGCAAACCACTGGAAACTGACCCTTTGAAGAACTGCCCCAGAAATGAATTCAAATAACTGTGCTGAGCACAGGAACCACAATAGGAAGGCTTTTATCATATGCAGTCGAAGTTTATCTAAGTAGCTGACATGCTGAATTTGTATTAAATGCCTTACCAGACACTTAGATAAGTTTCAAATAGGTTATATTTGATAAAATGCTAGCTTTATCACTGCCAATTTCATCATTTGGATATTTTTTTTTTCCTGATCCTTCTTTCATTTAAAATAAAATGCAGGTCCTTAAATCCTGAGAGGTGTCAATTTATGCAAATGGAGATTTTTTGGAAAGACCCTTCAATGGTGATGGAAAGCACCTTTATTTTTAGAGGATCACTGGCCACTTGATTTGAGAACCAGATCTCTTCACAAGCTGTCACATGCTGCCAAGAGAGACAGTGGAGTCCTCAACCTTGAAAATTAAAAAAAACCTTAAATACATAAGACCCTAAGCAACCTGACTGAACACAGAAACCAGACCTGCTTTGAGCAGGAAGCGGAAGCAGATGACCTCCTGAGGGCCTTCTCAACTCAAATTACCCAATGACTCCATATTCTTCATGGACTCAGAAGTCATACAGGCCAACTTAGAGCAGTTTGCTCAGGTCACTGTCCATCTGAGGTTTTACAGAAACTCTACTCACAATTTTAACTTAGACATACAAATTGAACCTAATTTCAACTTAATCCTTGCTGTTTCATTTCTGGCAGTCTTTCTTTTCCAGTTGTGTGAAATCTATGTACCACTGTGTGGGCTTCTTTCTTGGAGGGGATGTCAGGTTTCAAAGCAGAATCTGCATTATCATGCGGATTTTAAAGATGGAATCAATTAAAAGACTGATTTAATGTAGGCTAAAATCATTTTTATAAGGAAATAAAGACCATAGGCTACCTTTTAGTTGTTTCTTTTTATGTCTATAGGCAGTTTATGAAGTACAATGTAATATTTTGAAATGAGACATAATTCAGTATAGTGTTAAAAACTCTCTCATTTTGAACATTGGTAGTTATAAAAAAAGAGGTTTTCAAATATTTTCTGATATCCAGTCACATCAGGGGAAAAAACCCTCTGTGTTAGCGTAATGGAAAATAGATAACATGAGAGTAGCAGATTTTCTACAACGTTCACCACACTCTTTATTCAGCCAGTTACATCAATGGGTCTAAAAATATTTATAGTTGGGGAATAGATGACTTCTTGATGGCACTTCCTGTAAAATATTTCTGTAATTTATTTGTCAGGATAACACCTTGTTACAGACCTGAGCCCAGGGTTGAGAAGTCTTTCTGCATAACCCCATGCCTACTGAAATGCACTGAGGTATCTTTAGTTAGAACACTGCATTTAGCTGAAAGACATCCAAAAAAAAAGGGTGAGATGCAGAAATAAAAGTTTACATATTCTGCTAGTTCAGCTGGACTGGTTTTGATGATAATGTCATGCATCTTTCTTTCCCCCTCTATTCTTTTTGAGTAGAAAAAACTTCCAGTAGAACAGCAAGGGTATTTATCAATTTCAGAAGGATGTATTTTTCAATTTCAGTTTGCATCTTAAAAAGATACAAAATTAAAATAGATGTTATCATTTAGTTGCTTATAATCTCACTGTTTGAATTTTTAAATATTGCAAATTAGAGTCTTGCTTAAAGAAAGGAGCAAAAACTGAATAAAAGGTTTTGGATTCAGCTGTAGAAAATAACTGTAAGTATCTGCACATTTTTAGAGGCTTGAATCCCAGTGTTATAAAAGCATGAATGTTATTAGGGACTGGAGATGGTATTATTCTAGCGAAGAGTCTATTTTCTGCTTTTTGAAAAATAATTTGCCACCAAGATTGGCTGCCAGATTTCCTACACCATCTTCTACCCTCAAATATTTTGGAGGCTCTCATCATCTTAATACCAGTTTCAAAAGGGATGTTTTGTCTCTGGGACCACGTATGCACCAGTTAGTGTGACAACTCGGACAGCTGGTAGTCTGAAGATCACCATTTGGAAACCCTTGTGTGAGCAATAACCATGTTCTCCACTCACCAAATTAATTTAACTAGCCACATAGTAAAACTATACTGCAAGCCATCCATGATCCTTGAGATTAAACATGTTACTCTCTAAATAATGCTTTACACTGAAGTATTTATTCCTTGAAGGGGAAAAAATAATCACACAGATACCTCTATTTAACCATGCCATCTGATCTTTCATATTTGTGAATAGACATTCAGCTGTATGCCTTTTAGACAAAAACTTTTAAAGTCAAATTTTCTTAATTTGAAATGGGTGATGGATAAAACGCATGAGAAAAAGTCAGATTCTTCTGCCAAACAGAGCATAGAGGAAACCTTGTATAATGAAGTGCTAACTAAGTCATGCTTTTGCAGAATGATTTAAAGTGTGATTCCACCACCAAGAGATTGTAAAAAAAGCAGGGCTCCACAGTGTCTTAGTAACTTCAGCATAAGATATGCTGAGTTTGCAAGGAAAAAAGGTGGGAATGTTTGGTTTGGGAATTTCCCACCCCCTAATTTCCAGTCCCCCAAATTCCTCCTGTGGGCTTTTTACATCTCATGCATCATTAGCTGGAATAAATTATCATCAGACTAAATTGCATGATTAACTATAGCTGAGTTGGCAGGAGAGGGAGAGAGACTTTAACCTGCACCATAAGCAAATTTGGTAGGAAATAACTGATAAAGAAAACAATCACCTCACTAGGGCACTTTTACAGAATAATCTTTTCTAGAAGAATCAGAGCTTTAAGAAAAGCATCATAATGAGATAAAACAAGTTTGTATAGAAAGATGCATGATATGCCAGCTTCAGGAAAACTCAATACAGCCAGAAAATTACCAGTTTTATGGATAAATTTCAGACTCTTCTATAAAACACTGGGGGGGGGAATCAAGGGAACTGAGAAACTCACATAAATAAAAAATTGATGATCAAGTATTTGCTTAGCAAAAAAGAAAAAAAAAAAGAGGATTTTTTACAAAGTGAATACAAAACCTCCAACCACAACACCCTCAGTACCTTGGCTCTTCCTATGCAGAACCTCTCTAACTCCCACTCCAGGGCAGGCAGCAGCAGTTGGAGGAAATGAGCGGTGATTTTCTGCAGGGAAGGCCCATGAGCACCTCCCTTCCCTTCCCCACTGCCAGAGTAGGGGCAGAGCCTCAGCAAAACACTGGAAATGCAGTGTGCCACCCTGTTGTTATGAGGGCTGGGCGGTGATCCATGCCAGTAGTAGTTTTTTTCTTAGTAATTTATGAGTTATACCATAATGTTTTGCTACAGTGAGATTTAAACTATTCAAAGTATTTTTAATTAACAAGGACCCGTGAAGGGAGAAAGCTGTATTAATCCAAGGAAATAGGACACCACAGAGGGTCTCATGTAAGCCAGGATTTTAAAGAAAATATTTTCAATGAGGCATAAGGCTGCCTACATCTAGACTCAAGTTGCAGTGTAAATACTTAAATTTAGCTTAATAATGTACATTTGAAGCAAAATAAAAAGCAGAACATTAAATAAGCTATACTGGTGCTCTGAAAAAGCATATACTCACCAAGAATGAACACTGCCTGGCAGAGCATTCAGATCCTGATTTTGTCTGTCTAAATTACACCTGAGCTGATGACTAAGGTTACTCAAAATGAAATTTAGGTTTGATTAATCTTTTCCTTAATATCTGTTTCTTGTAGGCAAAAGTAGAGTTACACAGAACAAACTTAAATATTTTTCCTAAATTAGAGACTTTTATGTGGGAAATCAGTTTAAGTGAATTTGCCATGGAAGCAGGCCATCAGGGTCTATCATGCTGTGCAGAGATAGAGTGGTTTTGCTTTTTGGCAAAGTAAGTTATTTCTGCAGATTTACTTTGTCTATAAGATTTGCTAAGCTGGAACTGCAAAAACAGTTGTAGGAGTTATCTGAGAAAAGGGGAATTTGAAAAAAACAGCTTGTGTTTTACTTCGCTTGAAAGGCAGAAACAAAGGGAAATTTGGGAATAGTGTGTACTGTGTATGCTGTATGACAAAATAAAAGGGAAGATTGTTTTCTACATGTAGAAAGAATAATTTTGCTGATTTAGATACTAAGTAAAATGCTGATAATTCCTTCCTCAAATAGGAGAACATAAATAACTTATACAAGAATACTTATTTTATTATGCAGTATATTAATAAATATTGGAACATAAACTCCTCAGTTACAGAAAGCAACATAAGCTAGTGAAGTCTCTTGAGTTTTCTTTTTATTAAAATACATTAGTAGTCTTGCATGGGTTCTTAAAAATTTCTGTCCAGAAGTTAAACAAATTTAAAGAAATTGACTGCATAGATCTTCCAAAGAAAGGAAGGCCCAACACTACAGTCATACCTTTGGAGAAAGTGTCTTTGTTTTAATCTGGTGGGTTATAAAGTATATGCTAAATAAAGCATAGTTTCTGTTGATTACTTGATAGTAGTTTGTATGGTCTTTGTACAAAAAAATTGCAGGTTTATAAAAAAGATTCTGTTTTGGTAGGAACTGCTAATTTTCACTGGTAGTTTAAAAGAAAAAAAGTACCACAAGACTAAATTTCTTAGAAACACTTAAAAAAAACCTTTTGACACACAGCAAGAAAAATGTGTAGTCAAAAGGATGATCATTTAAATAGAATAGAAATCCACTTTGTTTAGACTCAAAACCAGAAAGGACAAGACTCTAATACTTCTTTTTCCTTTTAAACAAATCATACCTTGAAGCACTACCTGAGCTGTACGCTGTTGACTCTCCTTGACTTTAATGGTGCCCTTCATTTCGTTTGCGCTGTGTGATAAGGATAGTGACTTCTCTTTTCTTCTAACCTGCAGAAAGATCCTTGGGACCAATGTGATTTAGGGAAGCTGAGAACAGATAAATTTTGATACTTACGTTGTCCTTATCTCATGTGAAAATTAGTAGAAGAGTACTGTGGAATCCCTTGAGAAAAGTGATTGCAAAGGCCTGTAACATTGGGTGGTAGAGGCAAAATCTCAAAAATGTCAAGAAGCTTCAGGGGAAATGGAGAAAGCTAGATGGGAAGACAGGAGATGTGGCTTCCTCTACATTTCCAGAGATTTACAGGGAGCCACACAAAATGTCCTGGCTTCTGAATTATGAAAACAGATTTATTCCTAGGTGGGGGGTTGCAGTCCCTTATATAAGGGGGCAAATACTCCATCTTCCCACAAAGCCTTCCCACTACAAATAGATGCTAGACCTTCATAATTAAAGCAAAAATTCTTTCCTCATATCTTTCAAACCCAGTTCTACTATGGACAGACATGTCTTTCATAACCAGTTCTGGCCATGGGAAAGTATTTCGTGGGTATGAAACAGCTGACCTCCTCCTCTTCTGTCTCCTGCCAGTTGCCAGGCACCTCCGTCACAGGACAGTCTGATGGGACAGTGGACTGAAACACCTCTGCTTCTTTCAGCCTCAAGTGAAGGCACCTTTCTTGGAGTGGTAGCAAAGTCTAATGATCCTTCCCCTCTCCTCAGCACTGGTGAGGCCACACCTGGAGACCCGTGGCTCAGCTCAGGCCAGCGACAGGTCTGTCTTGCAGCCAGCTGGAACTAGCTCTCTCCAACATGGGGCAGCTCCTAGGTCTTCTCACAGAAGCCCCCACTGCAGCACTGCTGCTACCAAAACCTTGACACATAAACCCAGTACAGAACCGCAGAAATAAAATTTAAAGAGCAAGAGTGTACAGGAAACACAGGCAAGGATTAAAAAATAGGGGCATTAAATCAGATAGAGGGAGACGTAGAAAGAAAATTTTTAAAGCAACCGGCAGCAGCACACAGCAGGAGGAACTGGAACAGGCGGACAGGGCCCGCGGACGGGACGGAGGCCGAGCACTTGAACGCTGCAGTGCTGCCTCTCAGCCACCAGGCGGCGGCAGCAGCGCGCACCCCGTGAGCAGTGTCTGCCCAAGGGC
>NW_010189606.1:0-259 GCF_000695765.1 Mesitornis unicolor | reverse complement strand
CAACGGGCACGGGGGGCGGCAGCAGCGTTCCCTTGCCAGGAAGCGGCAACGAGCGTGCGCACCGCAGTTACCACGTTGCCGTCAGAAGCGGAGGACGACAACTCCGCGCACGCATAGTGCGCCACCTGCAACGCCACGCTTCGGTCGCCGCTGCGTGGCGGCGAGGGCAGCTGCGAGCGGGCCGCGCCACTGCGCACGCGCTGAGTCAGACTCGCAGTGGGGCATCGCGGCCGCCAGGCGGCAGCGGTAAGCGGCAGGG
>NW_010189605.1:0-362 GCF_000695765.1 Mesitornis unicolor | reverse complement strand
GGGAACTGGGAAGCACTGGGACCACTGGGAGGCAACTGGGAAGTGACTGGGAGCAACTGGGATGGTCTGGGAGGTCAATGGGGGGCACTGGGAGGTGACTGAGAGGTAACTGGGAGGGAACTGGGAAGCACTGGGACCACTGGGAGGCAACTGGGAAGTGACTGGGAGCAACTGGGATGGTCTGGGAGGTCAATGGGGGGCACTGGGAGGTGACTGAGAGGTAACTGGGACGGACTGGGAGGGAACTGGGAAGCACTGGGACCACTGGGAGGCAACTGGGAAGTGACTGGGAGCAACTGGGATGGTCTGGGAGGTCAATGGGGGGCACTGGGAGGAGCTGGGGAGGAATCGGGGGGCACTGG
>NW_010189604.1:1578-2041 GCF_000695765.1 Mesitornis unicolor | reverse complement strand
CTGCATCCTCCATCCCCACATCTCCCATCCCCATGTCCCCCATCCCCTTATCCCCATCCCTGCATCCCCATTCCCGCATCCCCCATCCCCATGTCCCATGTCCCTGCATCCCCAATCCTGCATCCTCCATCCCTGCGTCCTCCATCCCCACACCTCCCATCCCTGTATCCCCATCCCCACACCCCCCATCCCCATGTCCCCACACCCCTGTCTCCGTGTCCCCGTGCAGGTGGACCGCAGCGAGGTGATCAAGAGCAACCTGAACCCGGTGTTTGCCAAGATTTTCACGGTGGATTACTACTTCGAGGAGGTGCAGAAGCTGCGGTTCGAAGTGTACGACAGCCACGGCCACGCCGGCGTGGGCACGCATGACGACGACTTCCTGGGGGGCATGGAGGGCACTGTGGGGCAGGTGAGCCCCCTTCCCTGGCCTCGGGGACCTCCGCTGCCCCCGTCCTGTCCC
>NW_010189604.1:410-1564 GCF_000695765.1 Mesitornis unicolor | reverse complement strand
GGGCGCAGAGGGGGGTGACGAAGCCGCTGTTCCTCAAGTACGGGAAGTTCACGGGCAAGTCCACCATTACAGTGAGTGGCCCAGGAGGGCACGGGGCTGGGACACGGGGGTGGTGTTGGGCTGGGACACGCGGGTGGCATTGATCTGGGACACTGGGGTGACACCAAACTGGGACACTGGAGTGACAGCATTTTGGGACACTGGGATGGTACTGAACTGGGACAAGTGGGTGTCACTAAGTCAGGACCCTGTGGTGACACTGAGCTGGGGCACTGGGACGGCACTAGACTGGGACACTGGGGTGTCACTCAGCTGGAGCAAGTGGGTGGCACCAAACCAGGACCCTGGGGTGACACCAAGCTGGGATACTGGGGTGGCACCATCCTAGGACACTGGGATGATGCCAAGCTGGGACAAGTGGGTGGCACTGAACTGGGACACTGGGGTGGCACCAAGCTGGGGCACATGGGTGGCACCCATTTGAGGTGATGCAATGACACTGAGTGGGACTTGTGGGTGGCACCAGACTGGGCCGTGTGGGTGGCACTGGACTGGGTCAGTGGGGTGGCACTGAGCTGGGGTAGGGGACATTGAGCTGGGGCACACAGGGGGTCCCCAGTGCCCCTCCTCCTGCCCTGGCTGTCACCCAGCTCCACAACCCCCCCATGCTTTTGGGGCTGTGGAGGGCTCAGGGTCCCCATTGATGGCTGCTGGCCACACTGGGGGGTCCCCACTGTGCCAGGGGGAACCCAGGGCAGGGCGACAGGGCCATGCCGGGTGCTGAGCCCCCCCACATGGCTGCCTGTCCTGACAGGTCATTTCGGAGGAGATCTCGGGGAACAATGGCTACGTGGAGCTCGCCTTCCGTGCCAAGAAGCTGGACGACAAGGTAGGAAGGGCAGGGAACATGGTGGGCATTGGGACATGGCGGGCAGGGGGACATGGGGGGGGGGGGGAGGAGGGGGGATGGCGGGGAGGGAACATGGCGGACAGGGGAACATGGCAGGCAGGGGAACATGGCGGGCAGGAAGACCTCATCCTCTCTCCTGCAGGACCTCTTCAGCAAGTCGGATCCCTTCCTGGAGATCTACCGCATTGATGACGACCGCAGCGAGCAGCTGGTGTACCGCACCGAGGTGAGGCCCGGGCAGGAG
>NW_010189604.1:0-362 GCF_000695765.1 Mesitornis unicolor | reverse complement strand
CTCCACAGGTGGTGAAGAACAACCTGAGCCCCATCTGGGAGCCCTTCAAGGTCTCCCTCAACTCGCTCTGCAGCTGCGAGGAGAAGAGGAAGCTGAGGGTGAGGAACAGCAATGGGGACCCCCATCCCTGCCCCAGGGACCACAAGAAGGGGCTGTTTTGGGGTGGAGGATCCCCCAAACTGGGGGCTGAGGTGTCCCCCTCACAGTGCGTGGTGTGGGACTACGACTCACGGGGCAAACACGACTTCATCGGGGAGTTCTTCACCACCTTCGAGGAGATGCAGAAGGCGATGGGGGAGAACAAGGTGAGCACGGGGACAACCCCAGGGGGTCACCCCTATGTGCATGGCAGGAGGTGTTCC
>NW_010189603.1:0-511 GCF_000695765.1 Mesitornis unicolor | reverse complement strand
TGTCTCTCATAGGAGAGCGTGTTTACATCCCTTCAGTGGTGTTCATCTGAGTAGGGCACCGGTGCTGGGAAAGGGGTAAGGCTGATGTTAATGTTTTATCATTTTGCACGTGCTTTCTTCAAGGCATAAATACCTTTCACCGTGTTCTGATGAGCCCTGAATAGCAGTCACGGTTCTGTGTTTGATAGCAGCACGCTCTCAGCAGAAGCAGTTGAGGAGAAATGAATGATATAATTGTAATCACAACTAAAAGAGGAAGGTAGATTGTGAAGATTAAAAAATCCAAGTAAATAACAGTGACGAACGACAACACTGCTATGAAAGTGTTGATTTAGTTTAATGGACTGAGGCATAAGCAGGAGGCATTCTACAGCTTCCTATATTCGTTTAAACACCCTTGGAGGTATTCTCTTGCTTACTGTAACTTTAACTTTGACTAAAATGTACAGGTTTTTCTGCTTAAAAATGTTAGGTCTCATCCTGTAAACTTTTTTCCTGTGGTCAGTGGAAC
>NW_010189602.1:0-1359 GCF_000695765.1 Mesitornis unicolor | reverse complement strand
GTGGCAGTTTAAGTGACTGAGATGTTAAATACCATTTTGAGGGAAAACCAGCTGAGAACGGTGGCCAGCCAGATCAGCAGTGTCTGAGAAACGAGATCGTGTGGGATACTCATATTGGTATAGAAATTGAGTTTACTTTTGAATATCCTTATGCAAATCTGTCAGTGTCGTGTAATTAGTTTGCACTGAAGTATATAAACTCCACTTTAGCATCTGTACTCAAAACTAATTAAACTAACTTTTTGATGGGTTCTGCATTTCTATGCGCTATGTATATAAAAAAACCCTTTACTTACAGATCAGTCTGCCTTGGAAAATGAGTAATGGTCTGTTTGCTTTTTTCCCCATCTGTGTGAGAACGATGTGAGGAAAAAAAAAACACCCAACAAAGCACAACAATCTTTCATGGTTTCTTTGCTTTGATTTCTGCAGGCTATGAAATCACCAGAATTAAAAGAACGATTGGAGGAATCGGAAAAGTTGATTCAGGAAATGACTGTAACCTGGGAAGAAAAATTAAGAAAAACGGAGGAAATAGCACAGGTTTGTTTCTTTCTTTCCCCCCCCCTCCCCCCTCCATTTTTATGAAAAATAGGTTTGTTTCCTTTGTTTGTCGGTTCGTAGAGGTTGTCTGAATCTGTCCCCACATTTCTGGGTAAGTAGGTCAAGCTCACTGCCCTTTTGAAAAGCTTCATTTAATTCCTGCGATAGCTGGGTGCCTCCCAGATTACTGTTCCAGTGACAGTAGTAAATTGTCACTGTATGCAAATGGAGAAGTTATTTAAAAAAATAATAATAATCCGTGGATGAGAGGATTAGAGGGATTTCATATTCTTCAGACAGTAATATTGTTGTTTTGATGAAGGATGGAGAGTTGAGAGCGTTAAATGCAAGGTTATGTACAGAAGTGCCACAACACACAAGGCAAAGGGCATCCAGAATGTTAAAAAATAAACCTGTGTGTTTTAATACCTCTTAACTGAAATTTAGGACCTCAGACCGTAATTGAATATGATGGTGACGGTGAAAAATGGTGCAGGTCACCACGGTTATTGCATGACACTTGCAATTCTTAGCTCACAAATGCTGATGTATATATTTGCAATAGGGAGCGTTCGAGGGGGAGGACGATTGGAGGAAGGTGCTGAATAGCGTGTAATAAAGAGGGAGAAAACGGAGCCTCTGATACAAAGCCCTCTTGTAGATGACACAATCAGAATAGACTGTGTTGACTTTGGTTTTAAAGATCCATTGTCACCAATGGTGCTTGTGACTATGAGGGCTTCCTGGCTTTCAATGCAGCTTCGTACCACGGGGTTTCCTCCCTGTGTATAAGGGTGAAATTAATAATAATAATAA
>NW_010189601.1:0-20787 GCF_000695765.1 Mesitornis unicolor | reverse complement strand
CTTTTCCAACCGAGCAATTCTGGGATTCTGTGTGATTCTGTGATTCTATGTGTCCTTTCATTTGCTTCTCCTTTGCTTGGTAGAGTTTCAGATTTGTGGTCACTGTTGCTTTTGACATATGTATATTGTGAAATATTTACAATAGAGAGGATGGGTTCAAAGAACAGTTCCTTGCAACTGGAGCAGAAGGCAGCGAAGTCTATGGGGAATTTTTAAATTTCCAGAGTTCATTACAGTTTGAGATAGCCCTGGAGTAAGTTATCCTCTCCATAAGGATGAGATTTCCTCTTAGGATAAGAGTGCTCCATTTTTCAAAGCAGTGTATTGAGCAACAGATGCCTTCCACATCTTTTACATGCCCTGGACAAGGCAATGAAGTATGTCTTCACTGGCATACAGGGCAAAGAAGTATAAGGCTGAATATTAGAAACAGCTCCCTGAATCTGATTTAAAATCTAAGAGGAAACCAGTGAAAGCATCAGAGGAAAGATCTGAGGTGCTCACAGTAGGTTGCCTTGTCGAGAATACATTTTTTAAAAAGTCTCTGTTCTCAGAGGTTCTTACATGCTGAAGACAAAATAATGGGTATCACACATGTTCAGAGTTCATACAAGAGTAACAAATGTACAAGTATCTGAGTGTCAATCCTCAGCTGGAGATGACAGCAAGTACTCAATGCAGGAGTTGCATTCAGGGAGTTTCAGCAAGAGATTCAATAGTAATGTTAAGCTGCAGCCTGAGCTCTCCAGTTCCTTGACATACACAAGAAGATAGAAACATGTAGATGATGGGTGGCCAGTTGGCTCGACAGAAGTACGACACCCTGCCTAGTCCATTCTGTGAGTCTGAGGTGTTTTCTGCCCTTCTGGGAGGCAAGTGCAGCGGAGCACCTTGAGACCCCATCACACCACAAAATCAAACCTGCATTTGCATTTCTTTCAAAAATGTATGCATTACATTTTCTTTCAAAATTACAAGTTTAGTAGTGTGGAATAGATGTCTTCAGGATGCTATTATTCCTTGGCCAAAGCTACTGACAACCTACCCTAATCACTCACC
Organism: Mesitornis unicolor; assembly: GCF_000695765.1. Taxonomy (NCBI): domain Eukaryota; kingdom Metazoa; phylum Chordata; class Aves; order Mesitornithiformes; family Mesitornithidae; genus Mesitornis; species Mesitornis unicolor. The sequence continues at coordinate 19,728 of NW_010189601.1, read as the reverse complement.
CAGCAGGCCCTGACTGTTCCTACAAATGAATCACCTTCAACATCCTGCTTTTGTCCTTCTTCCCCATGTAATTATTCCTGAAAATAATCTCTCATCAAGTAAGTAAAATCTGGGCAGGGCCAGTCAAGTTCCATGAAAATTAATATAGTATTTTCTGAAATCAACTATTTCTCCTCATGCTTTGAATTTTAGCTTTCGTTCAAATCCACATTCCATGCCTGGTACATTTTAACTCAAAGACTTTATATTTAATATATTATTATCTCTAGCTCTCTTGTTATTTGTTCAAAAGTTGTCAAAAAGTCTATAGCTATTTTTTGAGGAAAAAGGATCAAAGTTTATTTCTTTTAAAATATTAAACTTCAGCCATTTTAAAACATACATCCTATTTCATACACATGACACACAGTGTAAGCGTGTTGTTGTAGTGTTCTAAGCATAAACATCTAATTTTTACACAGTTTAAGTAATGTCTTTTACTATACATCCATATATTTTAGAATTTAAAGATAAAATATTTAATTTTAATTTTCTCAGTATCCAGAGGGAATAAACAGGTTATGAACTGTCTACAGTTGCATTCTAGTCAAAATCTCGATTACCAAAAAAACCCTGATAAGTTCAGATTTTTCAGAGAGCATTTCTTCTGAAGAGTTGAAGCTGACAGTTAAACAGAGCATCCTGGAAAGTAGCCCACAGAAAAGAGTTCATCTGTAATAAACAAAAGAGTGCTATGAAACAGTTACACACAACCTATTTATTACTTATGCCTTTATTTGGGCAAATAATCTTAGTCGTATTTCACTCGGGAATTAGAAAGTATAATTTCTATTAAACATAGTTTCAAGCCTGCTTGGTGTATTGCATATACCTTGCTGTGGTGCAATCTGACAACATTATGGCATGAACAGTCATGAACAACCCTGATGAATGAGCTCCTAGCAGTTGCCCTCTTTTCCTGTGAGTTTCAGAAATGCATTTTATGGCAGTAGCAGCAACTGCCTATTTATTTTAGCTGATCCAAATAATGTATTACTGGCTAATTAGAGTAGAGATATATATTTAGGGTCTTGCAGACATAGTTTACTATTTCCATTTACTATTCAGTATAGTTAAAATTTTAGTAGTCCTGATATGGTACCAAATAGGCTTAAGCAACTGACAGCTGGAAAGAGGCAGACTTTTTCTATTTGAGTGTTTTGCAAGCTTCAATTAAATACTCATAGTTGAAGCACTCATAAAAAAATCACAGAATTCTTCTACAGTAGAAAATAGAGCCAAAGTAATGTTATTTTTAAGAGGAAGTAGCAAGAAAGTTTAGACTAATTAAAACCAATCCCAAGCATCCACTTTTTCATAGGTACAGGGACTGTGGGAGATGGCACAGAGACTGGGAGACAGGAAATAGCCTCTTAAGTGCATGCATACACAAACCAGAAACAAACTACTGCAAATCCTAGCCACTGAGCAACGTATATATATTACCGTTAGTGCCACTAAGGCACTAAGGATAAATCAAAGCCGTTACTGAGCAACCCACTGTGTCAGAACAAACAAGAAAAGAAGATGGGTGCCAATTCATGTGGGAAAGTGGATTAAGCTGGAATGGTTACAGGTCCCACCTCTCAGATGTCAGTGTCCCCAGAGCAAGGGCACAAAAAAGTTCCACAATCTGCAGCCAACGGTTTAATCTGAACCATAATTGGAGGTTTTTTTAAACAAGATCTTGCTCCATAAATAGGTAAAAGCAGCCAATGCAAGGGTTGATACCTGAATAAGAATAGGTTTAAACCTCTGAAAGACAGCCATCTTTGCTCATTGCAAAAGGATTTTGCCATTCTTGGTCTTCTATCTCCTAAAGAGAATGGTAAAACCAAAACCCAGTGTGAATATCCAGTGAAAATTGTTTTGGAAAGCGTAGAGTAAGAAGCCTGGATATCAGGAGACTGATTATCCTTAGGCTCAAGAGCAAAGCTGTTAGTTCAGGTTTGCATTTGCCAGGCCCAGAGGGTGGGAACTAATTCTTACAAGATTGAAGTTGCTTACTTTTCTTCCTGTACCTAAACTGGTAAAGTTTACTTACTTTATATGACTCATGATAAATTTAATGTCAGAGCAAACTTTTTTTCTGCCTTCATCCCTTTGTTAGTCTATGTCTCTGCTAAGATTGTTGTTAGTTGAGTAAAATGGTCGAATAAGATGTTCTCAGTGAATCGTAAACCTGCTACAGAATGCACTTCAGCAGGGAAACAAATAGGTTTGCTCACAAAGATCAGAAAGATATTTTTGTTTGAAATTGTTGATTATTCATTTTCAAAATAGCTTTTCTACTTTTACCTGAGTCTTTTAAAATAAGTTAAACCATTAAAAATGAAATTAAATGTTTCATCTCAGGTTTGTCTAGCAATTTTAGTTATTTGTTTCCTCAAAAGCAGACAAACTTTTGTTTGAATTCTGGAAAAGACCTCAAAAATCAAGTATTTGCCTAGTAAGTTAAAGTCTTACAGTCATTTCCAGTGAGAAGAAATCCAGCAACCCGAATAAGAGCGTAGGGAAAATCTACAGCTAGTTTCCGAGAGAGGATATGGACGAATGACTATATGCTCTCTCAGTGTTCTGTATTGCCACTAGACTGTGATATCAAACACAGCACAAGATATCAAAGAGCAGAATAAGCCAGGAGCTTGCTAAGGAAAGGTGCCTCTCATTCATCTCTGGCATACAAGACCAGCCAAAACTGAGTATTCAGAGATATGAATGTCAAGATTCAAAGGAAGACAGCAAAATGCAAAATATATTGTGTTGTAAAACATGTGACACTTATCGACTAGCAATTGCTGACTTGTCATTCCTAATTTACTGTCTAGTTTTTTACTATATGTGTATATAGATCAGGCCTCTTTCACTGATATGTCTAGAACCTGGGGCAAAAATAATATTAAATGCAAATACTGTGAATTTTAATTTCTATTTCTATTGCTCTAGTTCACCTACCCAGTTGTGTTTCTGGAACTTGTCATCTTCAAGCTATAATAGCTCAAGATTGCTCTAAGACTTCCAATTCTTAGATTTGTCAAGAGCTTTGCAGTACATCTTTTGAGGATTCCCTTTGGCAAGCAACAATACAAAGTTAACTTAATTTCAAATTTGTATGCACATTCATGCATCTTCTGTAGGACAAAACCAAACCTGCAGTCACCAAAGAGCTGTGAGTAACATGAGAGCCTAAGCTCTAAAATATGTGAAGGAAATGAAATAGTAAGTAGTAAAACTACATAATAAGAGGATGTTTAATAACATTAAATTTATAACATTAGATTTAGGAGTGTTTATTTTCATTATGTCTTTGATACTGGTTTAAAATGGGCCAAATTCAAATGTAGAGGCATATGACTTCAAGAGAATTCTCTGTCTTTAGAGGATTCACTAATGGGAAAGCTTTAAGAGCCATTGAGTTAGTCCTTGGATTTGGAATTGATGTGTCTGCCCTTTGCATCTTTAAGATGTTGTACAAACCACCTTAATTACTAAACAAAACATTTCAGATCTCAGAGGAGAAGTATTATGTATTTGGCTAAAGGAAAGGGAATCTCATGAAGCAATCTAAATGCCTTCAGGTAATGCAAGTACAATTGCCAGTGAGTTACGTGTATGCAATTTAGAGCTCATTTTGGGCTCATTTGATGCAATTAATATTATATAATTTCTCCCCCCCCAATAGATCATTAAAAAAAGAGAGCTGCACAATGATGTAGAACCTGCCTTTCTGCCCCAAAATCAGTGAGACTGTAGTTAGTCAAGCATAGTCTAGTCTGCTTCCTCTAAATGGCATGATGCTAGATAATGATCATGACCAGAATATTTCTAAACAAGCTTCCCAATATACTGCAAAATACAGTGGTATGAACCTGTACACTTCATATACTCTGGTAAAACTGTCAGTGAGGGAGGGAGCCCGTAACTACCTTCTGAAGAGTCCTGTAAAGAATGGTGGCAGCGGTTCATGATTATTTCCCTGGTAGGAAGTGGTTTCAGGCATCCCATGTGAAGACTGATGCCTGAAACACAGCTGACTGCAGAGCCTCCTGCTCAAGAGTTCTGTAGATCAGCAGACAAGGTTGCATGAGAAATGCTGTAGCCTTGGCCATGAAAGCAAATGCACCTAACAACAAAAAACTCCACTTTCAGCCAAGCAGCCATACCAGCCCGTGTTTATGGGAAAAGAATCAGAAATTCAAACTTTGTGGGGTTCACCTCATAAATACATGTGGGGTTCCCCACTTCTTATTGGGGATTATTTACCCCAATGTGACAAACATAATAAGGCACAAAAAGTCCTACTTGACAGGTTGAAAAGCTTCCTTTCTGCTTTTTCCCCAGAAAATGAATGGGAGATACATGCATGTTTAATCATCAGATCAGCTTCAGCAAAGCATATGAACTCACTCAGTTAGTTAAAAGACAAGAGAAGTTTAAATTATCTCCTAAACTCCTTATACCCAAACTTGTTTCCTTCCAGGAGAGCTGCATGCATTTCTTTCCTCCAACAGAGACCTTTTGAATTCCTTATTGCTGACAGCTTCTTTTTATTTAAGAAGTGAAGCTGTGACAGGGAACGGGTGTGGGAGCTGCGTGACGAGATGTTGCACAGGCAAAGCAATGCTAAGGACGTGCCAAGCTACCTGCTGCTGCTTCTGGAGCTGCTTCTCAGCTCTGTGGTCACAGGACCATGGCATGTGAGGCATTCATGTACCTCCCTTCTGAACAGCAGCAAACACACTAAAGCAGCCCAATTTTTTCACCCCTCCAAGTATTGGTAAGGAGTGTGCAGTATCTGTTTTTAAAATGCAATTTTACCTGTTGTTTTTTTTAACCACCGGGTTTCTTAAAAGGAGAAAAAAGATCATAAATTCCCACAGAGACCATTTAATGTCTAAAGTAAACTTTTCCTCTGTTCTCATTATGCTGGTTTGTTTGTTGGCCTGAAACCATAAAGCTGAGTGTGGGCAAAGGAAGACGAGAACATGGTCTACAGACGCGGGCAGAACATGGCAGGTCAACACTATCTAGGAGAGGAAGCATCGAGGGCAGGATTTTCTTTTTTTTAGGCTGGTATCTGGAACCTCATTTATCCCAAGGCTCATTGGTTGGTTTGCTTGTTTATTTATTAGATGTATCTTAGTCTAGTGAAAAAGCACAGTGATGTTCCCAAAGCTGCCCCTTCAGGTTCTGAAGGAATCCATCCCGGCAGATGAATCTGCAGACTTGGAGGAAATTCAAGTATTTTCCAGTATATCAACAAATATGACAAGAAATCCCACTATATTCTGAGTGATGCCATAATAATAAGTGAGGAAGAAAGTAGTAACATTAGATAATCCCCATAGAAGACTAACATTTTGATCTGCATTTACATGCACGCCTTTACACTTTGTACATTGTAAGCATTTGATTTCTTACCAACAAAATACAGCTACAACCTCCACTTGAATGTTCCAGAAATAAAATTCTCCTTGATCCAGTTATATGCCTTCTCAGCACAGAGAAAACTGAGGCCTCAGATGACCACAATGAGTAAATGAACAAGTTATTAGACAAATGCCAAGAACTAATAATGTCTGTTTAGTTTAGCTGCTTCTAAATATTAAGTCAATTATGGTTCTGCTTCCTCTACAAGAGTCAGTGCATCATCACAATTTTAATGCTTTATCTCCAAACACGTAGGCAAGCCTGACACCAGGGCTTGTGTAGATAGGAAGTGTTAATAAGCACATTTTCATCGCTCCATTTCTGTCTGGTATGGGAACTAAACCTACTTTTACAAATAAATTTTTGCATCAGTTCATGTGAATAAAATTCATTCTCCCTTGTGCCCTTGACCCCCCTGGGCCTAGATTTCTTTTGATTTTATTCTGTCTAGGAAACATCCATATACTTGAGCAAATGGGAAATAATGAGCTATGACCTCTCGCGATACTGCTTGTCTGGTTACATCAGGGAATTTTCAGCAAGGGAGCCATTTCAATGAGTGTCAGTGTAAAGGAAATGACTCACTAGGCTGGCTTATAGCTGCTTGTAACTACAGAGACTGTTAACTAAATCCTAAATAAATAGCAATAAATAACAGAAAATCATATTTCACTGCTAGGACTAAAATACAGTACTTGTATTATTAAAATTAAATGGATGCAAATAGTCAAAAATCTACAAGCAACAATTTTTTTGAAATGAAAAAAAATTTTTTTTTTATAATCATCAAAAAAAGGGAGAAAGAAACAGAGAGAAAAAGCCAAAAGGAAGACATTTTCCTAGGCTGTAGTGCCAGAGTCGTTCTTTCGCAGGCGTTAGGGAGAGCTCAGATTCAGATGATGTTGAAAATGTATGTCTCCTACACCCATCACCTTTCAGGATTTCAAGCAGGGTTTATTCATGGTTGGGAGCAGCCCTAGTAAAAGGAAGCAGTTAGAATCAGGACACATTCCTGGGCCATTATAATGCATATTACGCATTGTCTCAACTTTACTGTGAACAACGCACTTGAAAATGAACATCAGCTAATTAGTTGCATACCATAGAAGAGGCTTGAGTTTATTTCATTTACTGCACAAATGATTTCAGGCTTTTTTTCTTCAACTCGGAGGAAGCATAGCCCTCCACTCCTTTCTTGGATGTGGAATTTTACATGTGACATAGCAATGCAATCTGGAACAAAACAGAAACCCTGGAAAGCCAGACATAAAAATACTGAGAAGAGAATTTGAGCTTTTTTTCTGCTTAAGCAAGTGTCTGAGAAACTGAAATCTGGTTCCTGCTAAAGAAGTTTGCATCTATACCACAAATGGCACTGCAATGTAGACATACCCTAGGCAGCTGTAAAAAGAAAAAAAAAAAGACAGCTCACTCTGGTACTGCATACTGTTCAATGATAACAGTATGGAATGTAACTTTTCATCCATATGGATATGCCACATTGAATTCTTTGCTGCCATGGGTCCTCAAGCTCACCTCTGAGCAAACTCATCTAAAACCCATTTAGTTACCTTTTCACTGTCATTAAGTTTGCCGTAGACTATGCTTATGCTTTTACAGGCTAAATTCCTGTCAACCCCGTTCAAACGATGCCACCACTTTTGAAATACAAGCACTCCAGTTTCCCCTCAACAGACAACAAAAGGGACAGTGAAGAATTGAAGTCCAAGATGGTAAGGACAACAGCAGTCTTCTGCTAGCTCTGTGCAATAGCTTTCACAAGAGGCAGCTTGCTGCTGGGAAGCTCTATGAGTGCTATAATATAAATATAATGAAATTACAAGGTTCTGCCGTCTCTCATCCTTGTCACTAATTGCATACTTTCACAGCTCTCCCTGGGCCCTAAAACTCTGTAAACATTAGAGATGTGAAAGTTTTAGAAGATGACTAACAGCCTGAGAAAAGTTGGAGCTACAGATTGGAAAGGCATAAAATGGAACTAATGTGTGACTGCAAGAGAGGCCTTTTTTAGTTATTCCCACTGCTACCATATGACTTAAGCAAAGTGTGCAGCGAAGTAATGCGCAGTGGACAGAAGCTAACCAGGCGTTCTGCTAGGCCAAGCTGAAGGCTTTGATGATTTTTGGTGCTGACCCTGCAGTGACCACCTAGACCGCTTGTATCAAATGGCCCGGCACTGCTTTCCATTGATGATTTCAGAAGTCCAGCAAGTGATACGGCCAGCAGCAGCAGTTCAACCAGGCCAGTACATAACTGTATGTCACACTGGCACTTCAAGCACCTAACAGCATTTTTCATGTAAACTGAATAGGGCAGGGGGGAAAAGGCTTCATAGAGGGACTTCTGTCTTTGCAACTTGAACTTCCTTTTTTTAATTATTCTGTTTCATTCGTTGGTTAACACTGCATGAATTAAAACTGGAAAAATTATTTTAAAATGAACTATTGGTGAAATATGGGCACTTGGAGTGAATATGAGCAGCACATTGACATTGCTGATAGTCAGCTATGAAGGGGTTTATCTAAGTCACAGATGTTATTGACGATTGTGGAGGTATTGCTAGGGAGGAGGGTCTCCAAATAAAGGGAATTCCTTCTTTGCTGAAGTGAATTCAAATCCAGTAAAACTCATTGGGTAAACTCATTGGATGTCGCTTTTGCCTCAGAAACAGCCTTTTCTCAAATCAGGACTGTTTCCCCACAAATATTAGTGGAACAAATAAAATGTAAGTTCTTCCTAGCTTTGCTTGTAATTCATGTATTGGGAGGAAAAAAGAAATACACTTAAGGAATTTCAAAATTCTGTTCCTATTCCTAAAACTAAGGCATAACCCGACAGCAGGGCTCTTTCATTATTTTTTTCCTCAGGAATTACAATAGATTGTAGTTGCGAGTCTGAATTTTTTTGAAGTAGTTCTCTAAAATAAAATCTTTCAGAGCTAGAAAATTATATCTGAATTTCTTGTCCTTTGATTTCTCTCCCCTTGCTAATGCTCTCAGTTTTGTTGTCATGAGAACATACACACCAAATCCCCTAGAGTGAACCTCCACGGCACCATTTTTGGTACAGTAGATTGGACGTTTCTCAGTCTTTATCATTTGATCTTTGAAACTGTTGAGTTTTCCTCCAAAGGAAGGTTTTTATTGATTGCTTCTATTTTCTGTATTAACAGAAATGTTTGCATTTTTTCTTTGTAAGTTCAGAGGTAGAACTCTAGGAACACAATTTTATGTTTTCTTCCAACTAATGTCTATATTAAGGATCTCCTAACCTTTAAGGCAGGCGTTTTCAAATCATTTATGTTGTTTTTCAAGAGGAAGGCTAGGAAAGAATTGAAAATCCAAGTTAAATTCTATTTACTCTTTCACAGTCATCGACATGTTCACAAGTGATCGGCTAGGAAAAGTCCTGAGAGAATGAACTGAGGAATGTGTTAAAAATAAATTAGAGAGAGACACTGTATAAGAATAATAACTTCTAACCATGATTTAGCTCTTGTAATGATGTTGTCGTGTAGATGAGAAATAACCCATAAATATCTAATAAAGTTCAGAAAAAGTGATCAAAATGGAACACCAACAATATTATCTGTTACATACTGATGGAATAAGACAACTGGAAAGTAAAATATTGAGTATATTTTTCTATATTTTTTATGTTGAATAGGCAGTTAGGAAAGGTCTCAGGAAGAATTTTTCCCATATTAAGTTTCAGGGACTTCAGAGCTTTCTGCTTGCCTGTGATATTCTAATTGCTAGAGATCAACAACACTGATATTCATTGAAGAAAATCCAAATAGGTTTCCCGGAAGTAAGGAATGCAGGATTGGACTCATGGTCTCTCTGTTTGAAAAAACCCTACCACAGAAGCAGTTCACATTGATCAGCTGTGATCTTTGCACCTTCTGTAATTATGTCAAGCAGAACGCACCTTATCTGGGAGTTGCGCATGCATAAATATTGACAGAACATGGCCTAATAGTGTCATTAACTCTTCTCTAAAGAGAAGACAAAGTGAAGAAATAATCGTAACACTTCTGCAACATTTCTTTGACAGTTATACAGCAACTTGAATTAAATAAATTATTTTCAGAGTCAGCAGCAAAGCTAAAGTTACTGTTATTTTAAGCTTGGACTGGACAGGAGCAAGTAGGGGCTCGCAGAAGTGGAAGCAATACTCAGAATTCTACAGTCTCCTTCTGCACTAACTGGAGCAATGCATTCTGCTCTTCATCTTCCTAAACTAAAGCAAGGCCTTTCCCATGAATGATTGATATGTTTTTCTCTTTTATTGTTAGAGTTCAGAGACTGCAACTGCAAGGCACAAAAGCGTACATATAGGTGTGGGGTTTTTTTACATAAGTGTATCAGGTGCTTTTACAATTTCAAAAGCTACACTCAGACTCATCTTAGAGGAGTGCTCATCTTTCGAAGACGAAGATGAAGGAAGGAAAAAGGTATCAGTGGTGACACCTCCAGCAGAGCCTCTGGTCAGTTTGGCCTGGAAGAGGAATGTCCACTTCGCACATTGAGCAGGACTGTTCAGCGCACTTTGGTTTACGAAAATGTAGCTCTATTCTTTGTCCACATTATGTTTTGTTTTCTAAGAACCATTTTGTTACACAGATTTCAATCAGTGGTAGCCATTTGACAAGTGTTACTAGACCAATATGGTTAATTATGTGTATTCCACATGTGAATGGAAGAAAAGATTAATGGAGACCTGGGTGTTAAAAAACAGTTCCAGTCTAAGTTGAGCACAGTCCTCGGTACAGGAGAAGTCTGTGATATCCGTACTGTATAGAGGGATTTGGGGAAGAAGTGTTTGCTTCAGGCTTAGGCTTCGACAGCATAATAGTCTATAGCATGAAATTCTGTATCATGTAAATCTCACCAACAGAAAATCTGAAAAAAAAACCCAACTCCAAAACCCAGAAAAAAGCAGAAATACAGCAAGGATCTTTAAACCTATTTTTTGCCACAAAGCAAACTCAGAAAAACACTCCAGACATGAAGAAGTGTGGTTTAGCCCCTTCTAAGTGCTGGTTGCCTTTATAATATTTTCAAAATGATAAAAACTTCTTTTGTGATGCGAATGAGGGCTCCCCAGTGAGAGTTTTAAAGACCTGAAGACATTAGAAACATTTGCAGCTACTTCATGGATTTTTGAAAGAAACCTAAACAATGCAATTCTGTTAGCTAACTAAAATGGTTATTTCCAGTTGCACTGAATTTCTTTTGGAGGATCATTATTTTCCTTGCATCAAATTCTGGTACTTTGTTTTAAGGTTTGAGATTAAAGAAAGAAAAGTTGAGGGGAGGCAATAAAGCTATACAGCAACACCAGCATACAGAGGAGCACAGACCTTTTGGTACAGCCAGTTAAAGCAAATACCTTAAATTGAGCCAGGACTTGAATGATTTCCGATGAAAAAGTCTTATAGCCAAATATTTCCAGAAAGAATAATATCATAAACTATACAAATAAAGGAAGTGATATTTATCTTTCTTCTCATGTCACATATTAAAAAGAAATAGTTATGAAGGATAAAGTTTACAGTTCCTCTTGCCCACTGGAGAGGGGACAGCTTCTGACCCTGTCATTGTGCTGTACTTGTTAGTATTATTTCTTACTGGTATTCCCTAGGCATCAATGTGATTAAAAAGACTTCTCAAAGGTCACTGGCCAGAACATCTATTCTCTGTCCTAAGACATGAATTACAAAAAAATAAAGCAGCAAAGAAGATCACTGAAGCACTGACTATGCAGAGGTACAGGACTTTGCAGACCTGAACTCGAGACTCTGCTCTGGCAAGACAGGAGGTAAACGTCTCCAATAACTCTTCAACATGCCTAAGCGTTTCAGCATTATTTTTTTTTTAATCCCATTTGATATTCTTCTGCTTTCTCAAGTGTCTAGACATCTCTGAAAACCTGTTACTTAGTCTCCTGGAGGGATAGTGAGACTACCTTATTTAGGTGCTGAAACTCCTGAACAGTCGTTTCAGAGGCTGTAGATACAAGTCAGCATGGCTAAGTTAGCAGCCTAACCTTTTTTATAGCCCTTACTGGGATCCAAGGCAACAAAATGAGGCTTATCTTAGACAATTAAAGTGGGACAGTATGAATTACATTCAGTTTTCAAAATGTAGCTAATACTCACTTAGAGAGGCCTGGGGCAGATTCACACATTAAAGGGTATGAAGCTCATATGTTATGGTAATGGGAACCATGAAAATAGACAAAGATAAATAACCATATTTGAAGAGTGCACTTCACGAATCTCTTCATGACAATTATGTTATTACAATATTTAAAAAATATATTAAAAAGTTAACCTCACAGGACAGAACCAAAAATTTTATATTTTACGTTACTGAGATGAGAACTCTAGATTGGAACTGAATTAATTAATGCAATAACAATCTTAAGAATCAAATTTCTGTTATTCCTAAGCATTTGGGGCTGAACAAATAAACCCTTTCATAGTTGCAGCATTCCCTGGTGCTCCCTCATTTAGTAAAGTCTCTAGCCTGCACTCCTGGATTAGTAAACTCTGTTAAGACGTGTAGAGACAGGGAGATTGTGCCCACACGTCTGCCAAAGGTCATTGTCCAACCAGGTAATCTTCCTGCTGGTAATGGACAGTTGACTATTATCAGAATTTTTTTTTTTCATAAATATATAAACTAAAGACAGCTGAAATGAGACAAACAGAATGTCTCAGATGAAATCAGATGTGACCTTTTCAAAACGGGGAGCATTTTTGTGGTTTTAATTAGAAGCCTAGGAACAAGAGTTAAATAAGCTTGAAGGTACCCGCTCTTTCAGCTGAGCCTGGTGAGCTGGTAGGAAACTTTTAGAAGTCTGCCTGCTTTACAGCACATAGGTTTTATAGCCTCTCACTCTATTAAAAAAAATAAATAAATTAGAAGCCCCAAGGCAGCCACATATTTAGAAGCAATGAAAATCCAACCTGTCTACCTCTAAAGCATTTAAAGGCAAATGCATTTGGGCTTACGATCCAGAACCGAAAGCAGAGCAGAATGAATTAAAACATTGTGGCTTTGCTGTAATCTATGTTGCTGCTTATGGCACAAGTCAGAAGATCAAGAATTCATTCTGTGTTTCTTAATATTTAACAGAAATAAAGAATTTCAGTGCTAACAAAATTAACATTGTGAACAAATGTATCTCATTACAATGTCAAACTATGTAAAACCACAATGGACTGTTCCAGGGGAGTCAAAACCAATTAGTTGTATCAGAAAATCTACCAGACTGCAAAACAGAGGTCTGTGAACTTCTGCAACTGGTTCAGAGATTAAAGAAACTTCAACACAGCATGAGGACACAGGATAAAGTGAGTGGGTTCAGAAAAACTTCAAGGGAACGGAGATGTTCGTGCCCAATTTCAAAACTTAACTAAGTTTAGGAGACTTTCTTTTCAGTTTAGAACTGACTTTCTAAGCAATTTTAGACTGCTTGTCTTTCTAGAAGTAAAATCATGCTTCCAACCCTAACTTAACAGTTCATTTCACAAAATTGACCACGAGTACAGGACTCTGCCAAAAGAATTATCTCTTTAACCCCTTTGTGTCCCTGTTCATATTTTTAGTCCGAAGATGAATCCTGGAATGCAAAGATAACCTAGTCTGAAAGGATAACCATTTCTGAGCCTTAATTGTAGCTTGGATCACTCATTAAAAAAAAAATAATCTAAAAAATACTTCTCTACCTCTTTGTTTCAATGACTGCTATCAGATACACAGATCGGTCTCAACTGCAGGTCAGACATGCAAAAGGAACTATTTCTAAGCACGCTCATAACATATAGCACAAGATGTGTATGATCACAAATTAAACTCAACCATAGACATTTTTAATAATTACTTACTAATTGGAGAAATGGTATAACCCAGGACTGTATGCAGTCCTGAGCTCATACAGTGCAGACTTGAATCACATTAATCATAGAAATACTATGTGAATAAAAGATTAAGTTAAAACAATTAGATCACTAATAAATTCAAAATACAAAAGCTTTATGTACCTGTCTCCCTATGTGCATTTTTAAAGTACGTTAATGTATGGATTAGTTGTTGTAATGGCAAGTATCCAGCATTGCCTATCAGTAGGAAATGTTAAGCAAACTCCACCCTTGAATAACTACTAGTTATTCCTACTAGTTAATCCTACTAGTAGGATTCCTGGTAACTTGGGCAACGTGTTTCATACTAAGGACTCCTCAGCTTCAAAGGTACTCTTGAAAATGGGAACTAACCGCTAGTGTTGCATGCTTTGGAAATTTAGCTCCATTTCTCTTGATTATCATCAAAGTGACCCTACAAAAATATTTCACCCTCAATTTGATACCAGTATTAGAACTAAACCAGATTCTGTACTATATTTTAAAGAAATTAAAGAGACCATTTCCTAGCGAAAAAACTGGCTCACTGTCATGCTGGTTTTGTGTTCTATAATTCTACGAATATTCATAGGGTTGTTTATAGAAAATAAGGAAAGAAAACGTGGGGCAATGTAGCTTACCATATAAGGCGACCCATTATGGGGACTTCTTTGGATTCTCTTTTTAAACATTTTTGAGCTACGCATCTCATCTAATTGAAATATGGGGTATTTCGTCACAAAAGAAATACGTTTTTCTGTGTTTTCTACTTGTCATTTTCTCCCTTGTCCAATCTGCCATCATACAAAACTTTCACATCAAAGAGCAAATTGTATAGAGGTTTAGTTTTGAATTTCTCGCCCCCCTCTTCTTTCTACTATCTGTATATAAACGGGATTTGTGGGGGGTGTGTGTGTAACACACATTAGAAATACTGAAGAATTAAAAGACTTTTTCATGCCAATCAAAATATGAAGGAACTCAACATTTCCAAGGCCGCCATTTCCCACAGGACTTGTGTTCTAAATGATGCATTTTCTAGAGCTTAGTGGAAAAATGAATCTGTCCATAAAATTTAGGAGACAAATGCTGCTTTTTGGGGTCTTAACATAAGGAGATATTCACTTGGATCAGGTATGCCAAACATAACTGAAAGGTATTGGTGTGTAAGGATTTGCAAAGATGGTTAATTAACAGAAAATAAAGATACTCATTTAGTGGGATTTACCAATAGAGATGTGTCCAATATCCAGTGGAGTCAAAGTTAGACATCAAGCCTAGTTTTATTAATCATGTCAGAGATCTATTTCCACAAGACAGAACCTCCTCTTACACGGTCCTTTGCTAGTTTTATAAAAATGTAAGTCACTCAACATTTCTGAAAAGAAAAGTCTTGGGGTTAATTTTCAAAATTCAGGGTGAGTGTTGCTTCAGTAGTTTGCAGGATTATGAACACCTACTAAATGCCATTGTCTCTATTTTCAGTGATGGAATTTGATAAAATCTATATTCCGCATTAGCTGCAAATTTACGCAGAGGGATCTAGAAGAAAGACAGCAATGTCACATTAAAACTCTCTTACATGAATATCTAATCTGGGTAACTTTCAGAAAATGCATCTTAAAAAATGCTCAATGTTATTTAGCTTAAGATGGGAAACTGAACAGAAATATAAATGACGGGGTCTTTTTACAAAGAGATAGTGCCATTTTTAAGCAGAGACATTTCTCTTCACAAGTTTTTCAAATTATATGTTCTTGTGAAGGTTGTTAAATGTCTGGGTTGTAAATTTCAAATTGTCACTGCATGATGAACTCCAAGATGAGAAAGGAAGGAAAGAAATACTTGTTTTTAATTCAAGCTGAACATAAGCTATTGAAAATTCATATTTCATTTGCGAATTTTGCTCAACATTCACAGGAGCTGGAAGTGCTATTTCAAGGCTAGCTAGCAGAAATAAACCAAAAAAAATTCAGAGTTATGCTGCTATTATTTCAATATTTTGAGGTAATAATTAAAGCTGGATGAAACCGAGAATTTCTGCTTTTTAAGAATTTTTCAATAAATACTTTTTTGTACATCTGCTTGGAGTTAAAAAAATATTCTTTATTGATAAACTCCAGCTATTTAATTCAGTTTGACTGGTGCATGATGCATAGCATCAAAGCAAATTAAACTGTTCTAACTCAAGAAGTTATAAACATTCTGCTATGATTCCATCAAAAACTTCAAAAAAAATCATCAGAAACAGCTGATTTCCCATGCAAAGTTTCATTCTGAGAAAACATTCATTTCCAAGAGAATCACTCTTGGCCAGCTCTAGGAAGGATGCCTTGCAGCCATGCTGACAAAACATAGTAAGGCTCCACCTAAAATTGTATGTCTGTAAAGAATATGAAGAGCATGTGACATCAGTATCTTAAGGACTTGCTCCAAACTCTGGAGACTCACTTGGTCTTGCAGTAGAGTAACTTGCAGACATTTGACAGGGATTGAGAAGGACAGATTTTTCCCTAAGGATCATGCAGACATACCTGGTCAAAATGTGTGTCAGTGGCCTGCATCAACAGGATCAGGCTCAAAATTGTTCAGAGAACGATGATCGTCTGCATCATTAAGTCAATTTGTATGGCTTTAGGCAGGCACAATCTTTCTGTACCTCAAGCTACCCAAAGCTGTTCCTTCTAGGGCTGCTGTAAGGCTCATTTAGCTTTTCTAAAGGACTCTGAATCTCCGGAAAAAAGATGCAAGCTATTGCATGCTGTCCAAATCGATCTTGGCTCAAGAGCTGTTTGTCTTGGAAACAGTGAAGTGTCCAGGCATGTTACTGCAAAAGCCCCATTTTTCACAAGAGATTCAAAACGAAGTACTGCAGTAATATGGGGAAAGCAGATAGTTTAGACCCTTGATTGTCTTGATAAGAGGAATTGTAATTATTCTGCCAATAACAGGGGTGGATAGAATAGAGAAAAAATGTTTACCATCAACAAAAGAAATAAATCCCAATTTACCACCATAGGAGAGAGTAATGGAGAGACTACTGATGGATTATCCAATGCTTCTTTCCCCTCACTCTTCTTAGACAAAACACACGCTGATGTAGGTTTATATTTTTTTAAACAGAACTGTTACGGATCTTTTATGTAGTAGAAATGTTGTCCATGCTAATTCAAAATGGATTTAAGGAAAGCAAGTAAAACCAGGGAACTGGGATGGGGAAGAAGGAGAAATAAACATGAACAAGTACCTCCCTGTACATCAGACTCAGAAAAGCATAGCAAGTAGTTTTGCACACATACAAAATACAAGCATGATTTATTTACAGATGTGTTCCCCATGTGTGTTCACCTGTGGAATTCATTCCAGTGTACCAGAAAAAAATAGCATAGTGGCCTCATAGCCACCATTTGCTGCACACTCCTGGCAGTTTCCAAAATGTCTCGGAAGAGAAGGCATTCCAGCTGTCTCCTGCACTTATCCTCCGCCTGAGATGCAAGCAGAACAATGCAAAGAGAACAAAGCTACTCCCCTAACAAAGGCAGCATTAAATACTGGCAAGGAAATAAACCAAATATTCCCTTCAACCATAGGAAAGGCACACAAGTTCACATTTTTTCTTCTGTGTGTTTTCTTAGTAAGGGTTTGTGTGTCTCAGAGATTAAAAATGTAACACATACTTGCTTCAGTTGCTATGGTAATTCTGGGGTTTTTTATTATTATTATTATTTAACTGAAGAGCACTGCAAATAGCTATATAAATGTCCAGAACACAAAACACAGCTTTGCTCCAGGCATCTTTTATTTACACACCCCTCTTTTCCGGCAAAACTTTATTATTGTTGTTTTTAATGAATATGCACTCTCTATGCATTGAAGCAAAACTGAAGCAGAGAGGTACAGGAAATTGAATCCTCACTAATGAACAGCATGGTATTTGAGACTGTTTCGGAACCCAAATGTCACAGATGTTCAGGTGGAAATTATTTGTCATCTTACAAATTCAGCAATGGAGGATTATGAACAGTACTTTCAGAGTAATCATCTTTCCAATATCACCCAGTCACCACTAGTGGAAAGGAGCCCCTGTGGTAGACATCCTGGTGAAAGAGTTAGGATAGACTCAATGGCTTGAAAGGAGCATTTGCTGCCATGCATATCTATGGGGAAGAAAGGGATATTGCCATGTATCAGAAAACTCTGCAAATTAAAAGTAGACAAAATCTTGAATATGCTTACAGTTGACTCAAATTATCTAATTTAATAGAACACTGAGGGCACCTGACTGCTTTGACAGGCATTGGCCCTAGGCAAGCATCATTAATAGAGGAAGTTGTGCTTTTCTGAAGGAGTGGAGGTATGCAATTACCGAAGAAAAAAAAAAAAGCATAGAGAGTCAGACAGGTCATGAGGAAGGAGCATCTCTCCAAAACTGGTTTTGATAGTAAAAGGCATTTGAGCACAGCCATAGAAATGCAGAAACATCACCGTAGGTCCAGTCAGATCCCTGTTCAGTGTTGTTCCAAGGTGTGGAAGTGTCTGCACTGTGTGCATTCAGTGCTGTTCAGAGAGCAGGGAGCAGTAGCACATAAACAGCAATCCATCAAAGTGTGGGTGGAGCAATGCTCGGGAGAGCAATTTTAGCATGCAGAAAGATGCAGAATACTAAAGCTGCAGGTTATGGAAGAAGTATAACCAGGTATATTTGTCTCTGAAGGCAAATGGTTTAGGAAGTGGCTAAGATATGGCTTAGCTTTTTCATTCTTCTCTTTTGTCTTCATGCTTGCCCTACTATACTAAGCATATAAAGCTGTATTACAAATAACCTATAGCTAGGATTCCATATCACATAAATATGTTGATTCAGATTAGCTACATAGACCGTACTTGTTGAGTAAAAGCAACAGGGCTGGTATTTTCAGAGCAGTTAATACATATAAAAAGAAGGCAGTTTATTTCCTCCTTCCTCATGAAGTTGCTGCATGGCTTCTCCACCTCTCAAGCCTTATCAAACTGTAAAAGAATTAAAACACACTTTTTTATTGCTTCCTCTTCAAGTGTCAGTTATTCAGTTGCTAAGGGAACACAAAATGCAACTGCATAGCTCCAACATACCAAGGTTCAGGTCTGCCTGATAGGAACAATAGAGAAAACCAATGTGCTGAACAACAGAAATACATTCCTAGGCAAATAAAGAGGAAAGAAGTGACTGTTCTGTGTATGAGAGAATCCCAGGATTCTCTGAATGTTGTTCCAGACCCTTTTGAGCAGTGCTGCTATCTCTATTCATTATTCAATCTCTGTATCCCAGTTAGCTCCTTCCCTTGGCATCTCTTCCTCTCTGCTCAGGACCTGTGCTGGTTTTAGAGAGGTGCAAGGAATGGACCCTACTGCAGTCAGACCCAGCAGACTCTGGTCCCAAATTCCCATGATTACAATTTGGCTGATGGCAGGTGACACCCTCAAGTGCCAACCTTATTCTGATCCTCCAGATGCCTCCTCTCAGCCTGACTTCACTCATACCAGTCACTAGAGTTAGCGCTCCTCTGGTCTGGTGCAGTTTTACCACTGAGCAGCTCTTGGGAAAGGAAGGACACAGAGTGGATGCAACTTACAATTTCTGGCCAAACTCTAAATTTGAAGAACCACTTGTTTTTGAAAATTAAATTTACTGTAATGCTGATTTATTTCAAAGATCAGGCAGTTTTCAGGCCAAGAATACTGCTGCTTGAGAGGCAGCAGTCTCAACAAGGATGAGTTTTTAGAGGCAGAATGACAGACGAATTTGGAGGACTTGCAGCTGTGTGCTCCAAACTTGATTTTAGTATAATTAAGATTTATTATTTGGTAAGCATTGACAATGTGGTCAGCTAAGCAGAAGACACAAATAGGCTGAAGTTAATAATGTCTCAAAGAAATGGAATCCCGGAAGCCCACGCTTGCTCATACCCCTACAAAAAATGATCCAGACTTGTAAGTAGATGCACATATGCTTATAAAAGGGATGCTGATGGCTTTTTATTGATGTTTATTGCTTTGGATCTCTCAAAAGCAGCTAGATTTCAGGAGAGATTTGAATCTGTGTTGTTAGCCAGTATCCAAAGAGCTAATAATGCCACAGGCAAGGGCAGGCTAGCTCAAGAACAACTGTTACTTTCAACATATTCATTGGTGGTTGAATTTAAATGAAAGTAATTTAATATACACCTATATCTGTTCTTTCTTAATCAGGAACTGGGGAAGCAAACAAGTAAAGACTTCTGTATAAATCTTACTAGTCCTTCATTGAAGTTATGGCGTTTGACAGTTATTTTATTTTATTTTATTTTATT
>NW_010189600.1:0-538 GCF_000695765.1 Mesitornis unicolor | reverse complement strand
CCTCCCAGTGCCTCCCAGTCCCTCCCAGTACCCACCAGTTGCCCGGCCAGCAGGGGCATGTACTCGATGATCGCCAGCCGCACGCGCCACTTGGCGTCCTCCGCCAGCTCGACGATGGCCGGGAGCAGCGACTGGGAGAGCTGGCGGATCCCGATCACCTCGTTGACGCAGTCCAGGTTGGAGATGATGTTCAGCCGCACCTCGGGGCACTGGGGACACTGGTCAGACTGGGAACTGGGGGGTGTCGTCTGGGAGGGGATTGGGAGGCACGGGGAGGGGGATGGGGGGCAGTGGGAGGGACTGGGTTGGACTGGGAGGGGACTGGGAACACACTGGGATGGACTGGGAGGGGATTTGGGGACACTGGGAGGGACTGGGATGGACTGGGATGAACTGGGATGGACTGGGAAGGGACTGGGAGGGGTCTGGGAGCAGATCTGAGGGCACTGGGAAGGGTTCAGAGGGGATTGGGAGGCACTGGGAGAGGATCCCCACCACCCTGAGTGTCCCCAATGTCCCCAATGTCCCCACTGACCCC
>NW_010189599.1:9398-32016 GCF_000695765.1 Mesitornis unicolor | reverse complement strand
GGGAAGTTAAAATCTCCCACGACAACCAGGAAGAACTAACAATGTTGCATTGTGAAGAAGGTTGGGCCAAGGGGAGGGAGTAAAGAACAGTGCTAATAAAGCTGTTTGCCAACAATTCTCTGCCCTGGGGTGTTCAGAAGGAAAGAGAAGATATTTTGTGTCAAGAAGCAGGTGGCTGGAGGAAGTCCTAAGAGAGCCCTGTGAGCCTGTGTCATCAGCTGTGCCTGTATTTGCTCCTCGATGCAATGAAACCTTATGAAGTAGCAGCAGGAGTGGTGTCTGGTGTTTATGTGCTTATGCATGTAGACAGCTATGAATTTTTAAGACTGCAGAATGAAATTCATTTTGCAATAATGAAGATTTTATCTGAGGTAACAAGGAACACCAACACAGTGTTTCAATTCAGAGGGATGACACAGATAAAGCAAGCCTGCAAGTAACAAAACAGATTAACAGGAGTAGGTCAAACCTGTTCTGTTAATGCTATGAGATACAAAGTTATGAGAAAGGAAGTGAAAAAGTGCAAAGTGCTTATCAGTACAGTGCCTAACATCTCATGCATAGAAAACTATAGCTCTCTTTCTTTTCCATTGGGTTCAAAAAAGCTACATAAACCAGCACTGGAGATAAAGTCACAAGGTACATCTTAAATGGTTGTACAAACTGGATCAAATGCTGCAGAGGATTAGAAGCAGTGTGCTGGGTGAAGTAACAGCCCTTCTGCAATGCCTCCCCCTGCCATTTCTGGTTATTTATTTCATTGCTGGTTCTTGCAATGTCTTTCACATATCATAATCCTTCAGAACCCAGTATCTTTTCTCGGTGGAAAATACTGCTTGTTGAGTGATGTTAGTGTACTGATTTGTACAGATTATGTTTTGCAGCTAACCAGTCAAACCACAAATGTTTCTTTCCTAAACTAGAGATGGTTCCGTCCTCAACCCCAAAATGCACATATCAATCCCTAGCAGCCCATCAACCACGGTGATGGCAGGAGTTATAAGCAGACTGCTTTCAATGTAAACAGTGGCACATTGTCTCTTATATTGTCCAGCAAAGACAAATTTACAATCAGCAGACTACATACTGCCAGCTAAAAACAAAAGAGCTATTAAGGTTTATATAAGATGCTCATTGGATGTGTCTAGCAAATTAGCACAGTTGCTTAGAGCAGGTGTTTTGTTAATTGTGATATGTTCAGAACCGCACGCTGTGTTTGAAATGACCCTGAAATGGCCACCTCACACCAGTGAGATGAGAAGACACAGTGCACTGAGCTGTGAAATAAAGCAGGGAGAAGGGGATTGATTGTGGCCCAAGACCTATTCACCTATATTCGTTGCCAGCATTGTCAGGTGTTATGGTTTAACCCCAGCTGACAAACAAGCACCACATAGCTGCTCGCCGCTCACTCCCCCCACACCCCCAAATGGGTGAGGAGAATAGAAAGAACAGAAGTGAGAAAACTTTTGTGTTGAGATAAAGACAGTTTAATAGGACAGCAAAGGAAGAAATAATAATAATAGTAATAATAACGATACACAAAACAAATGTTGCAGAATGCAATTGCTCACCACCTACCAACTGACACTCTGCCAGTCCTGAGCATCAATTGCAGTCTCCCATCCAACCCCACCAAGTTTTTATATTGAGCATGACATTATGTGGTATTGAATATCCCTTTCACCAATTTGGATCAGCAATTCTGGCTGTGCTTCCTCCAGATTCTTGTGCACCTCCCCACTGTCAGAGCATGGGAAGCTGAAAAGTCCTTGACTTATTTAAGGCATTACTTGACAACAACTAAAACATCAGTTTGTTATCAACACAGTTCTCATTAAATCCAAAACACAGCATTATTTCAGCTACTGGGAATAAAATTAACTCTATCCCAGCCAAAACCAAAACCAGGACATCATGACAACCTTCTTTCTTGTACCTCAAATCTTTTATTCTATTTTTCATCTTTATTATTGATTTATTATTTAGTATTTTTCAAAATGAGCTAAGTTGCTTTTAAGGAAGCTTGTAAAATTATTTTGCACCAAACTGTATGAGTCCAAATGGTAACAGTTATATGAGTTGGAAATGAGAAGCTCTTTGTTAATTTCTTTGTTTTTTTCGACAGGTAAATATTGCTACATTAGAAGCAAATATTTTCACAAATACACCCATCACTTATAGAAGCACTTAGACTCTGGGTTAAAGGGACTTTAGATAGCCGCAATACATAGATCACAGGATTTCAGAAACAAGATATAGCAGAAAAGATGCTGGGACTGTTACGAGCAGGGTCCATGGCTGATGGTACATGTTGAATATAACAATGAGAGTTACTTTTCAGGAAAAATTTGACCAGAAAAGACTGGTGATGCACTCAGCTCTCGCAGCAGCACATGGCTGCTGGGGCAGGTGCTGCTGGCTGATTTGCTCTGCCTGGGACAGGTGCCCCACCAGCTGCCCCAGGGTGACCAAAAGCTCAGGCCTGGGGAGGGCAGGGGACATCTGCCAGGTCCCAGTCCCACAGGCAGCAACAGGAAAGCAGCCTGGGGCAGCCCTGCCCTGAGAGCACCTCTGGGAAAGGCAGGCTGTGAGCGTGTAGGCAAGGCTTTTAGCAATGCTGAGGCTGAGGAACAGTGAGGCACCAAACATGACAGGATAATTGCAGTTTAACTCATTAATTAAAACCAATTTCAGCAAACAGACTGCCTGAGAAAACTGAGTTCACAAAGGAAGAAAGCCCTTTCCTTTTGTCTTTTTCCACACAGAATAGTTCAATACATTTGTTTCTTAATTGTGTCTTCACAAAAATTTTCCTTTTAAAAATAAATAAAATGGAGACAAAAAAATAGGGAAAAAAACCAACCCTAAATGAATATTTATTCAGTCCCCAATTTTTTTCCCATTTGTTTACTTTGTCGGCTGACAAACAAAGAAATCCATTTTTCACGCAGCTCTAGTACAATATTAATCATCATGAGTACAAACAGCAGAGTCTAAGCCTATGTCTATTCATACTGTGTTATGCTGCTTCATGCTTCTGCATACTGAGTAGTACCTACTCCAGAAGTAAAGCAAATGAGGCTGTATGTGATTGAATGTGTGAATAAGGTTGGCAGTTTCAGGTCAGTTAGCCACTCATGGGATCTCAGATATTAACAATGTTATTTTGGCCTAAAGAGATAATGACAACAGTTCTCTCTTAAATACATAAACCTTACTCCTTTTTTCCCCCTTTTTTCTCACAGGCTTCATGTTGCTGAGACCTCACTGCAAGGTAAGGGAAGAGATATGGATTATAACAAGGCAACACATGTGGAAAATGCAAACCAGCTTTGATGTGCAGGTACACAAAGGTTTTACAGTTCAGAGGGTTCCTCAAAGTATACAAAGCAAGGAGAAAGGTGTACTGTCGCTTCCCTGCTAGGCTTCATTCTGAGTATCAGGAAGGCTGTTCACAACAGTGCTGAGCAAGAGTGTCTTCAGGGGAAAAAAACCCCCAAACTAGTAGGATTTAGCTTTTGAGCTGTAAGTTCTGCTTTTCTACAAATGCAGGTCACTCTATCCTGAAGCACTAAACTGTAACCCAACAGAGTGAAAGCGTCCAAGTCATGTGTTCAACTATAAGTAATCAGTAGTTTGTTGCTTTTTCCCTTAAATCCCAAGAAGGGTCATTGAAGAAAAATCTGTAGCCAAACGAATAGTCCAACTTACCACCCCAATTCTGCATCTCAAAATTTGGGATAACTTTCATTACTGAAAGCAGAATCTGAGATCCAGATCATAAAGACCAAAATTTTAGGCCCCAAATCACTTTTCACCTGTATGAAACTTTCTTCCAAGGTATTTCTACAGCAATGCAAGAAGAATGGAAGCTGTTCACGCAGGTATTTGCTCAGGTCCTCTGGTGTTCATAGCACTAAAATTCAGAACAGAAAGAGAAGTAGAAGAGCTTCTTAAGACATATTATATCCAGTGCTCTGGTAAGATACATGTTTGTGATCATGGACAGTGATAGATATATAGATTAATAAATCGATGTCTGTCAGAAAATTGAATGAGAGTCACACATCCATCAAAAAAGAGTGATGTGGCCACATAGAAAGTTGCCACCTGTTCTGTGGTAACTGCCAGTGTTTGCACTTCTTATGAGTAGCTAATCCAGAGAAAATTGTTCCACAATGAAAGGAGCTTAAGCTAAGCCCTGCCTAGATCATATGTCTGAATAGCACATGCTTGCAAAGCATCAAAGAAATTTTGCACCTTTCTGGGTGGATTCATACTTTTTGTTGGCTTTAAATGGGATTAGATAAGTAGGAAATTTATAACAGACTTGCTTAAGACAAACTCTTCAACCTTTGAAACTGTAATATTCACAGTATTGTCATAAGCTCCAGCTGAAATCAAGCAGATCAAGACTTAAAGGAAAGGCAAGGACCATGTATCACAGTTGTTTCATGTATCACAGTTGAAAGCCCACCTTTAAATCTAGAGGGAAACTGAAGTAGTAATGAACCAGGCATTTTGCCACATTAAAAAAAATGAAAAAAAAGGAATTAACTTTACTGTAAAGGAGAAAGAACAGTCATTTTAGAAGCTGAAGCAAAACTATACTTAAGCACACTGAAATCACAAACTTTTCTCAAAATTTAGTCTCTTTTAGACCTGAGCAGCAACAGTAATACTTCTGTTGTAAAAGGGCAGAGTAAGTGTGTTAATTAGTTGCTGTGTGATGTCTCAGAGCTGTATTAGCATAGCTGTTTATAGTTAGGGATATGTCTACCCATAGCTAGTATATGGAGACCAATACTAAGAATAGATTAATACTAAAAGCAGTGGTTGTTTCAGAAAGCTTTCTGCTACCTAACTGTGAAACATTTCTGCTTATATTATTTCTTTCTCTTCTAATAATCCAGAGGATTTGAGGCTCTGCCTTGGGCAATGGGATATGCATAATGTCTACCAGCTGGTAAGCAGTCTCAAGAGGCATCACGCCTAAGGCTGTGGTTCAACGATACAGTAAATTCAGTTTTCCATCTCCTAACTTAATTTTAAAAACGTCACAACTATGTGAACTGATGTCAGCCACACTGCTAGTTCAAGTTTGTTTAAAAATACTCAGATGGGTGAACTTGTTGCATCAGACTTCACACTGCATTAGACTCTGCCTGCCTGCAGTGCTCTAACTTTAATTGCTTGAGCAGAAGCATAATCCTAAAGGCAGGTATTCTGGCTAAGGATCCAGTTTCACATTACAGCCACCTCATAGTACCAAGAGGCTGCTGCAAAATGAATAGTTCTGCTCCTCCATTTCCTGTCACCAGCTCACTCCTGCTGCCAGGTATGACTTCAATGAAGGACCACTATTATATCCAGCACAAGGAAAGTGGCAGGGAGGGAAGGGGGAGAATGTGCAGGACTCAGTGGCAAAGCAGTAAAGCAGATTCTGGCAAAAACCTGCAGTAGCATCAGTGAAGCTGTAATGTGGAACCACACACTACACACAGCAGAAGGACAATGGCACGTATGTGCTTGAACCAAATTTAAAACGCTCTGCTGGTGGATCTGGGGCATTCAGTACTGCAGAACCACGGCAAAGGCATCTGGGTGAGTCAGAATTCTTCCAGTACACCCTGCTTGTTGCTGGCAGGGAGTCTTTGTCAGCGCCTTGTCTAGCAAGCAATTGCTACCGCAACGCTGCACTTTCTTCATTTCACTGGTGACAGTGACTACTGCTGTTCTTCCAAATGGAAAAAAGTAAGTGAGCACCACTGTGTAAGTCAGAATCTGCTTCAAGCACCCACCTAAGCTACTTCAGGACTTTATTTATTAAAAATGTTAACTTTGTAGCTCCCCAGTCTATGTGTTAGAGCACAGACCAGAAGCTTTTTTTTTTTCCCTCCACAATTACAGTAACTCCTCTGTAGCACCAAGTTGCTCAAGCCTCCTCAATTCTTCCGCTCAGAGGAATTCATTAGTTTCTGAAGTAATGCCATTTATTCACAAATATCATCTTAGTCTCATGAATGCAGCTGTCAAAAGACAAAAATAAATCAATAGACTGGACTTCCTCCAGGTTTCCCTTCCCCTTTTTTCCCCCCACCTTTCTTGACATTTATAAAATGTTATAAAACTTTCTGCCAGGAAAAGTATGAAATACATTTACTGTATTCTTGTTTTGTTGATTACAAAAACATTGTTGTAGTAGCAATAAAGGAATAGGCTTGTAAATCTCTGTATACTTGACGTTCATTAAATTTAGTGGAGTGACAGTTACCACTCTGCAAAATACAGTATCTTCAAGGGAAGAGGCAACACATACTGTTTACAAGTCTGTTTCTTATGGCAAGTCAATCAGTTGTCACACTAAATCTTAAGTGGAGATTGATGAGGATTGTTGGGAATATCTTGTTTGTCAGAGTGGTGCTGGGTCACAGAGTCTTTTATTTTTCAACAAGAATGCTTGTTAGACAGTACCAGTTACAGTTCCTGCACTAGTGATTATTTTGGCCAGTATGCAAGCTCTCTCCTCCTTTACACATATTCTGAAGATCCAAGCATCCTGCCTAAGGTTAACCAGGTAGCAAGTGATCTTCGTGTTTGTTACTGGTGATACAGCATCAGCAGTTTGCCTGTATCCGTCACACTGGACATTATTCAATGCTGCTCACTACCAGCAAAAGTATTTTTTGGTAAAGATTTCCAAGCAGCAGTTTCCAGTGAACCATTGACTTAGTGTTTGATATTCATAGTGAGTGCTTGGTTGCTTCAGACATACTATATGTGACTCCTCATTAGGAGATGGACTGTTCTAAATTACAAAGAGGAGAAATAATATGAGATTAACTGTGATAAACAGAGCAAGAAAGGAATCAAGAATGTTTCTACTTCTGTGCAGATATATGCACAAAAGAATGAAACATCAGTATTAACATGTCACTCATATTGGAGTTGCCTATTTGACACCTATCAAGGACGCTGAGGAGTTTTAATTATAGAGCTTACCTGCCTAAGGTTTTGAATTAAAGGACAGAGAGAAACTGGAGTTTAGTTAATTTATTTCTTCCAAAGGAAGTAGAAGTTGGAGTGGAAAGATCCTGCACTAGATCTTAGTCTGAAAACCCTGTCTGTAGAGCTACGGTTGCACAAGGGGAACATGGCTTTGGCTTTGGCTTTGGCTTTACTTTATGTGACAACCAGGTCAAAAGGCAGCTCCAAAGGCTAAGCCAGAAGTCTGCACAAAGTATATCACTACTTTGAGCACAAAGTTGAGGTAGTACTGTCTACACTGTTTATGGGTTTGTGTTGCTTCCTTTGCAGCCCAGGTAGTATATGCTTGCAGCTGCCTGCAGAAGGCAATGTCAAATGACCATCATAGTCAATGAGTACTAGGTCCCACTGGTGTACATGGGAATTCTGGAGTATTTTCTTCATCATGCAATATTACTCCATGGGCAACATATCTAGGAAGAATCTGAGCTTCTGTCAAGTGTCAGTGTAGGCAGGAGTTGTGTAAAACCTCTAGAAATCAGCAACAATCTTTGTCTGAGAACATAAAGAAAGAAGCTGGAGCTTTAGTTGTTAATGTTGTAGTCATCTGGGCATGTTCTATACCTTCAGTTTCTCTTATTTTCATGGTTCCACAGAGATCTGTACTATTTGTTTCTGGTTTTTTGTATTAATGTATCAGTTTTATTTTTAATTTGGTTTCAGAGTGACTCAAAATAAAGCAAATACTAGCAAGAAAAATTAATTAAAAGAACAAAAATGCATCACTTAAAAAGAGGGACAGTGTATACTAAGGTTTACTAATGTTGTATACTAATGTTGAAAAGTAGGTACAATTTTAAAGTAATTACATTTTAAAACCCTACAAGAAAATCCTCCCCCCCCCCACCAGATGAGCATTCTGCAAAGTTGTCTCCTTAGTGAAATTTCAAAATCACCAAATGCATGACTATTAAAGAGAACATGCTTTCAATCTGTATCTGAGGAAGGCTGCGCTGGGAGAGTATCATTCAGATAAATAGTATGAGCCAAATCCTGAGATTAGTAAAGTGGCATTGTTAATTGTCAAGATGGTGCTGAATAGACAGAGACACTTAATTGTTGTGTTTGTGCTCCATTGAATCATTGTCTCTTTGTGTTGTTTTTAATTTGCTTTCTACTGTAACTCATGAAACTTACATTACTGCCATTAAGGTGAATTTTTTGAAGCTGCATCTGCTCATTGGTTTGCCGATTCCCTCTCTTGAAATTAGATTGATGTAGTGTTATATATTCATTCCAATCTAATGACTTTTCCAGAGCCCCAGAGTAAAGAAAATGGGTTTCATTAATTTCCCTAATAGCATCACTGAAAGACATGTAATGTGCGAAGTTAAAACTTCTATTGTTTTTAATCTCTTAATGATCTCTTTTCCCTTTGTTCAGACTATCCTTAGTTTTACAAAAATAGAGAGGAATGAAAATGTCTCTTGGTGGATTTGTCAGGGAAGTGAGACTTCAGCCATTTTGGTGGAAATGTTTCATGGCATCTTTATGTTCTCTACTGATGTTTATTCCGCTATTCAGTCCATTTATTGCTCCATAAATTGCTATATGTATGGTTTCTTTTCTTTTTTTCCCATTCCAAGGAAAATGAAGACCAAGTTGCTCAGGCACATCCTATTTGGCATCCTGAATTTGTGACTTGTCTTTGGATAAAAGTCTAGAAGTATTACAATAACAGGAATTATGTGCATTGTAGTGAAAGCAAGACCTTCATGTATTTCATTTCTCCTGACCTAACTTCACAGTTGGTGAACCTGATTATATGACACGAAGTTTTTACTAAATGTTCTGTTTGCTGAAAAGGAATTCTCATTATTAGTTGTGCTCTGGCTTGGACAGCATGAAAAGGGATAAATACCTTCAGAACAGGCTGTCCGAACCTAGGGTGTGAAACAGCAACAGAAATGAGGTGTATTCATGGCTTAATTGCAGGATGAGGAATGAACAATCTTTGTTTTGAGGTGGCCTTAATCTTAATTCATCAGAAGAGTTCATTCAGTTGAAAAGTGAGGTTAACAATTAATTATAGGCTTCATCAGTGTCAGGGTCCATAGTCTATGATCATTTCATGTGCCTTTTTTGTACAAACTTAGACTTACATTTTGGACAGTAAATGAAAACTAGGTGATAAATCACTGTCTGGTGTTGTAAATGTTTCCGATGCTTATTTGCATCCCTATTGGGGTTTCATTCCAGAGAAAGAGGAATCTTCCATCATCTCTTGCAACGTAACTGTAACGTTCTCTTCAGTCCCACTTTACATGTATTTCAGGGTTTAGCTACATCAAGCTGCACAGTGAGATACAATGATCTCCAGACTGCCTCAAATCAACATATTTGGAACTACTAAATAACTGCCCTTAGTTGAATACTAGGCTTACAGACTCTGGTATGGCCTTGAACTGACATAGTTTGAATATTAATTAGTGTTTATTGACTCAGGAGCATTGGGATGCCACATTGAGCCAAGTCAGGATACAAGGCAAATGCCAGGTGCTGGGGATGTTGCCAGCACTGCAGAGACTGATAATCCTGAGCATTGTGGACAAAGGACCACTGTTTCCTCTGTGGTATAATCTCCAAGGATGACAGACGGGAAAAAGCTCCCCGTCTCTTTTTTACACCTGGACTGAAGACTATAAAACTAGCTTAGTCCAGGAGATGCAATGGGCATTTCATGTAGACATGAACTTTCTAGTGCCAGTACTCCACTGGCAACTCTACATCCGACCATCATTAGACTATGCTTAAGTTAAGAATGGGATCCAGGCATTGTCATTAAGCACTACTGCTGTGAGACACTCACCTCCCTGATAAGTAAGCAAAAAGACATGTCAGCAAAGACATGAGAGGATGAATAGTGAGCCATCACTGTTTGTGCATTACACATCAGATTTTCTGATGGGGAGAAGGAAAAGTGAGTGGTTATTCACCTCTTATGAGATAATCCCGACTCTTGATTTGGGCTCTATTATTGTTTCCAAAACTATCTGAAAAGTTTCTCTCTCATCAATTCAGCATGACTCGATGTATTTGTCCAACTTAACTAATTTCCTAGCAAAGGATTTTCTGATGATGTTCTACTAATTTGCAAGTTCCAAATTTTAGCACAATTTTTTTATACCATTTAGCCAGTCATTTTCAGTGAAAATTCACTGGTTTGGGAGAGTGGTAAGCACCAATTGACCTACTTTTCTTATTATTTACTAGTTAAATTATGTACTACAGAAGCTTCTGTGACGTGCTCTCTGGTCAACTCCTGCATGTTCCAAATCTGACAGAAGAGTCAGCTCATTAGTGCGCTGTCTGTGCTTGTGTAGGAAGAATATCATCCTATTTTAGCATGATGTGTCTGACATTTTCTTTCAAATGGTATAATACAGGAAGAAAAACTAATCTTGAACTTTCTCTGCTCACCACATATAATGGAAAACTGTAATTATACCATCCTGAGTCCGTGTCTACTGTGCATTTTGTTAGAAGTCCCACAAGTCTGCATTACACACTAATGAAAATTTCAGTTATGACCAAAAAGAAATGAAGTTTGGGAAGATTTCTCAGCAGAAGGAAAAGCAGAAACTCAATTCTGAATAGTTTGGTTCATACTTATGAATTACCATCAAAACTTGACAGTGGCAGGTAAATTTCACTGCATGAGGTGATGCAGGCCATGCATCCCTTCAGCTTACCTGGTTATCTCATGTTGTGATTTGTGATGATCCAGTCAATGTTTCCTCTTCATTTCATGCTATGAAATTCTCCATGTGTTTCTTTGTAACAGCTTTGACTGATTTCCTTACTGCCATATGACTTTAAATTTTCAAACACTTTATAGTTATTGATTCCTATATCCATAGGAATAAAAGTCATGACAGGTACTTTTAGAAGGTCCTAAAAGAGACATCCACAAGAACAAAGATGTGTTCAATGAGACATGAATAAACTGGCCTTTGAGAAACCATTTTGGGCCAGGAACAAAATGTCCCTGCTTAACAGTAGTGCAACATGTCCAACACCTGCACAAATCTGAGTCAGTTCTTTCACTGTTCTGCTATGGAATGTATTTTCCACTGGTCTACAGAAGCAGTAAGTGATGTTCTGTTTTGCTCCAAACCAGTAGTCCATACCATGTCATCGAGGTACAGCAAGAGAAGGAACTTGAGCAAGACTTCCTTCTTCCCCCTGCTTCATGAAGAGCATTAACTGTGTTATGAAAGCGAGACATATACTATATTTTTACCATCTGTATTTTTACACAAATCCAGTGCGAAAATTGCAACTGTGCCCAATACTTTTCATGTGGAACTCAAAAAAGTACTCTTTTTTTTGTATATGAGTTCTATATGTCTACCCACATACATGTGTCTGTAAACCTTTTGGTCTGTTTAACCATCAAGCTAGTGAGCAGATGCAGAGATTTCACTGCTTTTCATCTACTCTCTGCCTCTATAAAGCACATGTTTGGCAACTTGCCATTGTCTGAGTTGTAAGCCACTTCAAAGTGTCTTAATTACCAAAAGATCTTCTACTACAGTCCAAGCCTTCTTGAAAAAATGTTGAAAAGATAGCAAGTGTAAAAACACTACCTTTTTCTCTCTAGATTTTTTTTTTACTAATGACACACTTGAAATTGTGTAATAGCATTTGCTTACAGTTCTGTTATTGTCTCAGACAGTGGTTTCTCTCAAATCTGAAGGAATAACATTCTACAGTTGTAATCTTTTCTGTGCTTTAGATTTATTTACAACATATGTAAGTTAATGTACATAGATAACTGTTGAGGTTTGGGCTAGCATACACCATATCCCTATGCTTTGGCTACTGAATTAAACAGTCACTAGAGGTTTTATGATGCCTTTCATTTCTAGAAACACAAGATGGCTCAGAACTGCAATATTCAGTCATTGTTTTGAGTGAGGATTTGAAGCATTCTCAGGGGACGAGGTATTTGCTCTTGGATATCTAGTTTGTGTCAAAACTTCACAATAAAATGGAAGTGCTCTTTTCATTCTGTGCTTCTCTCACCCACCAGGATTTCAGATCCACCGCCATTAGAAACAGAATAACAAAGGTTGCAGAGAGGAACAGGATAGCTTTGTCTTCATCCAGGCCTACTTTTTACCTGAATGTTTAAAGTATTTCTGAAAACATAACACAAAAGGTAAGGATGTGGGTGTAGCTGTACTTCTGTCCTCTTTTTGATCTCTCCAAATGAGCTGATCTCAGGAGGTGCCTGCACCTTTTATCCTTGCCTGTCTGAGGGCAGAATCATGTGAAGGGGGCTTTGGCTCCAGAGTAGAGCGATTGATTCTTCACTCTGTGTCTGACTGCTAGGTTTTTCTTCTTTTTTCAGAATTAAGCCAGCTGTCAGGAATAGCTATCTCAAAACAAAAACATTTTAAGAACTGGAATAAAACATTAGAGGGGATTATTTGAAATTGCAAGAAGCCATCAATCATATTCAGTTCACAGGAACATATTCTTTATTAGAAGCTAAGTTTGATAACTTTCCTCTTAAGTTACAGGTGAGAAAGAAAGTAATTCTCAATTGTTTCATTCTCAGCTGTTGTTGAAAACCAAGGAGTATAAAAGTTTTTTTATGGTAAGTATATTGGGTCACAGTTGGATAGGCTTCAATGGAGTCCACTGTTATCAAAGGGTAAGTACTTTGCTTGGGGGTTTCATCTTTTGCTTCCAGCCAAGGGCAGCTCATTTGCTATCAGTCGTATCTCTGCTTAAACTACTGCACCCACCTCTGCTGAAACAAAGCAAGGAAAGATTGCCATGGACATCAGCTCACTGCTAATCTTTTTCAGTGATCGCATCGGCCGATAATGCTACAACAATACTGATATGGGCTGCAGGTTTAATATCTCAAGAAAGGATTCCCTGCAGAGATGTGTCAGCTTTATCAACCCTAATTTAGATAGTAGCTGAACCATCTGAACTTGATTTGTGTAGACAGAGAATAATAAAAATCAGTTAGCAGGCAGTTTACTCTCATCCCATTTCTCAGCTGCATTGGCTGAATCAAGTGACTGCAACCTTATAAGCAAGAAG
Organism: Mesitornis unicolor; assembly: GCF_000695765.1. Lineage (NCBI taxonomy): Eukaryota > Metazoa > Chordata > Aves > Mesitornithiformes > Mesitornithidae > Mesitornis > Mesitornis unicolor. The sequence goes on along the minus strand of NW_010189599.1, from coordinate 18,903 downwards.
AGACTTAATTTCCTTTATGAACCCAGATTCATATGCACTGTATTTTAATCTCACCCCCACAGTACTTAGGCTCACAAGGAGATCACTAAAACGAGTAAAATTCATTGGATTATAAAAGGAGATAGAAAAGTTAAATGAACTGAAATGCATTCTATATGAGACTTTCATTTTTCAATAAACCTTCAGAAAACAAGTCTGAATGTTAGAGGAAGGAATATATTACTGCAGTGCAGGAGGTTTCAATAACTTCAGCCATTCACAAAGGATTATTGAAGCATTTATGACTGAGGGAATATGTTCCCCGTCAAAATAAACTGAAATATGTTTTCCAAGATGCTAGTCCAAGCAACTGCTTTGGGGGTCTGAAAACTTGCTTGGGAAGTGCTGTGCTTTAGCAGGATTTCAATGGCTCTCACTGAAGTGCAATTATGTAAAATGTTTGGAGTTGGAGCTGATATAAATAATTGTGTACATCACCTCTGCTCCCTGTGCTGCATTTCTGTTCCTTTTCATAAATCCCATCATATCTTTGCCCTTTGGCACCCTCGTTCTTTACAGACCTACTTAGGTATGAAAGACAAGAGTCAAAGTTCACCTCTTCATCTTAGATGAATTAACTTGTGATCATTGGCTAGTTTCAGCTCAGAGTGGGATATATGCATTTCAGTCCTTGTGCTCTGGATTTTCTGTTGATCTTTTCATTATCCTGTGACTTGTCTAGAGTAAAATAATTGTGGCTCTTTGGAGGAAAGCCAAAAGTCAATGTAGTCTCTCCCAGTTACATGTGTTTCTAGAATAGGTACCCTAAACACGACCTAGAGGTCTTTCCCTTCTTTTTTTTTCCCCAAGACTTGGGTTTTTAGTTGCACTGTGCTATGAATCCAATGTAGATGGCAGCACCACAAGAACAGCTTTGATTCAAGGTACTTAATTTCTATGAGAGGGGCAGAAGTTGAGCCAGCTTTCCTTAGCTACTTCCCAACAGCCCATCTCATAGCACCTGGGCTTTCAGGGATTCCAGGAAGCTCTGTGGGTCAACTGATGGGGCCAAAAAGAGCCTCTGGGTCTAAATTGCATTCCTGTTAAAAGAAACCTGACATATGGCTAGAAATACACTCCAGACAAGTGCCTTAAGTGAAAGAAAGCTCATCTGTCTTTTAACAAATTTCTCCCTTTTGAAATGAATTTGAGGTAAAGATGTTCAGCAAACTGTTTTCCATTCCCCAGACTCTGTATATCAGTTCAGGTTAGTTCACCACTGTCTGTATCCTGCTCTTCAGAAAATTAAGTTATTTAGATATTTCAGCATAAGTGGGTACAAAACCAGTTAGGATTTAATTTTCAATTTGTGTTTTACTTTATTGGTAATAAATTATCTGAAAAAAAAAGGGACGTTGGACTAGGTGACTTTTACCTGTGCAAGAAAAGTTGCAGCATTTTAACGTTACATACTTGAAGTACATAACCAGTTTATCTCTTATTTTAGTTGCTTGGCTTAAAGGAGATTTAAAGTTGTTCAAAGACACTTAATGGCAGAGTTTGCACTACTTTAACATGATTTATCTAGGTTTGAGTCACTTAAAGTCATACAAACTTGTATATAGACAAGGTCTTGGGCTCTGCAAAGACACGACATTAGAAAGGTGAATGACATTCCCTCTGATTATTTGAGGATTCAATAAATACGCAGGATATGCTTAAAAATCTATTTGTTTTGCCAAGAATGCCCAGAGAACATCATGTATTTTACCTGAGTAGAAGGAGAAAAGAAGGAAAGTCTTAAAATTTAGCATTTGAAAAGCAGCTAGTCTGTATGTTTAGCTAACAGTTAACAAAACTTTAATGAGCCCAACCCACTCTGTTGAATGGCAGTGCAAAGCATCTCAATGGATTTTGGTGGCCCAGAGGTGTGCTACTGAGACAATACATCCATACCACTGTGAAACAGACACTGCAAATTAAAAATCTGAGCCTACCTCTGTAGAAATTATTGTCACTGACTTCAAAGGGAGCAGGGTCAGAAATCCAATTTCTTGCTATGTTGACTTTACCTTCATTAGTAACAGAGGGTGAAGGAGAGGAGCAGAGGGGTGACTTTATTTGGATCTTACCAACTTTGCTTTTCCCTAAACAGTCTCCCTTAGTTTTTCAAATTTCATTTACTTCTGAAACATACCTCAAGATGAGAAGCACATGTAACGTGTATGACATAGTTACTTTTCTATGTGGAGACTGAATTAGCCTGCCATCTCATATACTTCTGCTTCTTTTTTTAGAGAGCTTTTTATAATCAGTGACAGCAGAAGAGAAATGTAGAACAGGACATCAAATGCCCAGTCTGTTTACTTAAACTTCATGTGTTCACTTGTTACAGAGAACTGATGGACACATTGTCCTTTTCTTTACTCATCTACTGTTAGAGTGTGGGACACTGATACAAAAGGAAGCTTTGAAAAAAGAGAATATGTTTTTCTTATAAATATGACCTCACATCAGGCCTAAATAAAAAGAAAGTAAATAAAAAAAAATATAAGATCAATGTTCTGGCTGGATTTGGAGCAACAGTTCATAATTTATTTGGCTGCTTTTTCCAGTCAGTTGCAGTGAGAATATAGGCATCTAGTCTGTAGACTTCAGGGCCACCTCAGGTCACCAGTCTGGTTTTAGCTTTTGAATCATAGCCAAGAAAATGTCTATAAGCATGTATTGTAGGCTTGCAGAATGACATTTGTTAATCCATTCTTATATGGTACTGTTTTAGAGAGTATTTTCCTGGCTTCATCACTTGACTTTGTCTCAGCTATTAGACTTAATGAAAGATTATACCAGTGAACCAAATCCAAAGATGTGCCTCCTCTGGCACTTTTCGGTTTAAAGCACCTGTCCATTCCATTCTTGAACAGTCAAAAACCTTCCTTGGCCAAAAGTATACTCCATAGCTTGTCCTTTTGTTATCTCAGTGAGGTAAGATTTGTCCCACAGAGGAGGCACCACAGTCCATCTTACAAGGCCTGATTTAAAAGTCACAGTTACAAAGAAAGGGCAACCTTATCAGAAAAATGAGATCCTGTATTTTTACTCACTCTAGTTTTCACAGCAGAGATTCAGCTTATAAACAAATAACGCAGCCTGTTTAGACAAAAAAGATTTATACTTTAAATGTTACTTCATCTTACCACTCATCAGACTGTTTTCTCTCTCTCCTTCCCTCTGGATTTTATAATCCTAAACTTTGGAATTCTCTAGAGCATAGACAATATGATATCGCCCTTATGCCTGGCATAATCTAACACAAAAGTTAAACCATCTGTAGGAAGTGTCAGTTTAGTGTTTTTAGTGACGCTATGACACATTAAATAGTGACAAAACACCAGTTTTAGGAAAGAAAATTTACACGCAAAGAGTTACCAAAACTAGAAGTTTTCAACTGGTTCAGAAATATCCTGTAAAGTGTGACGCACTCGGCTGCTTGCTGGAATAACTTCTCATGTTTCACAATGCACTGGAAACCACAGCCACCTGATTTTGAAGCTCTTTGTGGAATAAAAGATCAATACTTTTGATTAAAATTCCCCTTCTGGGACTGCAAACTGTGGTGTGTGATTAAAAATAATTCACCTAAGAGTTTCACACAGAAAGGAAAATCTTGCAAAGGTATGTAACTGCCTTTGGCACAGACCTTGGCTGCTTTCACCAAAATATAGACCTTTAATGACAACTGTTCTGCTTCATCACACAAGTGCCCTTTTTCACAGTGAAGGAACTTCTGCCATTCCCTTGGGCTAATGCAGACCCAAGATGCTTGCTCTGCATGCTACACTCATGAGGTCTGGAGACTCATGACACAGCAATGCCCAAACTCTAGTAAAATCTGTGCAGAACATTTGTCTCAGCAAACGCTGACATACACTTTCAGAATCTGTCTTTATTTTCCCTTAAAAGTAGTTTGTGAATGAGGTATTTTTGTATTATTTTGGAGATAAATACCAAGGAAGGAATCAAAATAACAAGGGCAGCACAGAGCATTTGGAGAGCATGGCAGATCAAAGTTCAACAAAAACAACCAAACAAAAACCAAAAACCAAACCAAACAAAAAAAAATTCAAACACCCAAAACCCCCTAGATTATAAAAAAAAAAAACCCTGAAAAGGAAATAAATTTTTTTACTTACCCCCAAAAAAATCTGTTTACCTTTGGGATCCTATGTTTGCAACCACAATTAATAGTAGCCAGTGTCATAAAGAAAGGAAATTCATTGCTGGGAATAGGAAAGTCAGTGACTGAGCAGGTGAGTGCGTGCAACTATTGCATCTACACAGACCACTGGCCTCTACATCCCTGCTCAGTTCCAGCTTGTAAAGCTTCACAAGTGGAAAAAAAAAATCATCTCTGATTTTGGTGTTTTCCCTTCTCTCTATTAAAGTTCGAGTCATTTTTTTCAGCACTGAGTTGATTATTTCTTGTTTTAAGGACTTTTCTAGTTTAAATTATGTTGAACTATGAAAAATCAGTTTTGCATCCTTGAGTTCATAAACTCCTGGACCTGTCTCTAATGTCTTTGTTTTCCACTTTAAGACACCACATCTGAACACCCTATAGCATGGCATGGGTAATATTCTTGTCAGTCAACATACTGTCAATCAAATCCTTGTTCCATTACGTTGACTTTGTCCTTTTGGCAGAAGACATTCATCCTCCTTAGAATCAAATTTTGTAATGCCAAAGGTCATGCTTTATTTTTTCAGTCTTCATGGTCCTCCTTATGCAAAAGCCCTTCTCAAGTGAGGCTCACACAGTAACTGGCACATATCTCTCAAACTTAGAATGGTACGTTTTGGTAAACACAAGCTGAATGTTATCATCAGCTTCACTGCTCACTGATGCTTAAAATGAAAGAATTGCATAGGATGATTGATCTCCCCTATTGTTTTTCAATTTTATTCTGTTTCACATTTCACACTTGCAGATTATGTCCTTACTTTTTTTCCCTGAAAGGGAAAAACCCCTCATTTCTCTCAATATTGGAGTTCCTTTCTTAAGCATTTGACTATTCAAATAGTACACAGGAAGGTTGATTCTTTAGGTCTTGGAAGCACCCTGTTATTTAGGGTAATCAGTTGTGTACTGAAGTTGGTATGAAATATGTTACTCATTCCTAGATTGGAGAGAGTAATATCAAGAGACCAGTGAGTTTTCAGGCTTTCTGAATCTCCAGACTCCGGATCATAAACAGACTCCTTATGATACAACAAAGGTTTTCCATTTACTGCACAAAATGGAAACTCATTAACCAAGGGACAGGGTCATCACAGTCAATAATGAATAACCGTGGCAAAGGAAAAATGGTGTCCATATGGTACAAATAATGCAAATACAAAGACAATAGGATCATTAAAGATATTACAGATGGGAAAACTGCTTTTACTCATGTACTATATGACGGATTTATTCTCTGCAATATATATTACTCATTATGATAAAAATTTCAGTCCTTGTAGCTTCAAGTCCCCTTGGGATGAAGGGGGATATAGAAAAATATGCTGAGTCTTCAGCCTAAAAATTCCTATACTGTGGTCCATTCAAATGGACTAGAAAGGACTAAGTTTATTGTGCTAGTGAACTTAGGCTATTCATTTCTTTCTTTTGAAGGTTTACCATCTCAAAAAATGGTTAGAAAGATCCTTCCTTAACTAAGCTTTTCTGGTGAACATCACTGAATAGGAACTGTTTATCACAATGAAGAGAACATCACATCTGAGAGATATCCCAGCCAGGTAGCATCCCACAAAATTCTTCTCTCTCCTTAGCAGAAATGGAGAGGTACCATAAAATGATGTCGTCTCCACAGCAGAGGAAAAAAAAATAAAATGAAGGCTGGAGTTTTAAAATTTCCAAAAGCCTACTGCAGTTAAAGTATATGCATTCAGTACTGAGCAGTTTCCATCTGATCGCAAAGAAATAATCAAAGTGCTCTTGACTTTTAATCATCTTTCCCTCCCTCTTTTCTTGTTGGTTTAATCTCCAAGGGTTATAGCATTTTTGGAACCATGAGCACTTGCATATTCTGAAATAAAACTTCTATTGCACAGTGTAAATTATTCAAGACTAGAGATCTAGGGTCCATTTCCCATTGTCTGTCTCTGGACAGATAAACATAAGAAGTCATTATTAGCCCTTTTTTTATTTTCTCATTCTAATTGCAATCCCTATTCACATGCAATTTCTTAGTATAAAACATATAGCACTTTGACATAGCCATACCTGGGAAGATGGTTTAATAAAACAGGACTAAACGTGTCAGAGTTTAAACTGCTGGAAAAACTGATATTTCATATGCTTGATCAAACCAAAATAATAATAATTTCTTCAACACAATTACTTTGTCCATCTGAAAATTCTATATATTTTTTAGGTTTTAACTTCCCTCTCCTTCTTATAATTCTGAGCTCAAGTGGATTTAAAAAATATATTGCTTCAAAACAGAATATAAAAATATTTCATTTTTAACATGTCAAGATGAATTTTTATTTTAAACAAAACATTAAAATGTATTTTAACTCAGAATTTTAGCCATACTTCAGGATGATTTCACAATAACCTCAGACAACTGAAACTTCAATTTTCTGCAAGGAACAGTTCTAGTCACAAGTACAAATGTCCCACTGTGATTTTGTCAGCAATTCTTTTGTCAATCTTGGCTGCAATAAATTAGTGCATGAGGGTAAAGAAAAGAAACTGAATCAGTTTTGTGGTCCTATAAAAAGCTTAATTTTTCAAATGTTACATGGCATAATCCAGGTTTGTTTATTCAGCCTGGTGCTGTGACAGTCTATAGCTGTGATTTTTGTTTCAGCTAGCCCTTCTTTTATCTTGTTCATTCTTGCAGTATCTTTCATGTATTTTTTTTCTTCTAACCCCAACCATTCCACTCCTTTTCAGTGAAATAAATAGTAGTACTTTTTCCACCAGTGTCTTAATATGAAATATCAAATAAGAGACTGAAACAATTTCACCTAGATTACATTATAATTAGTTTTGGATTATATTAGCCAAGCACCTTTATCAAAATACAGGGTGAAAATAGTGGCAACATTTTAGCAGGGTGAAACCCATATTTCATGGCTACAGTTCATCTCTGGTTCCATAAAATTTCTTTTTTGTTCTAAAGTCATTGTGATCTTTCTGTCCTCTAAGCAAGTGTCACTGTATACAAATGCTTTTCTCTGCAGAGAGCCATGTCAAAAGAATCACTGATGTCTTATCATCATGTCAGACTCCCAGTGTTTATGGAGAATCTTCTATTCTGCAACAGCCTTCATGGTTCTTATGTGTCAAGCAAAGAAGTTAATTCATGTTTGTTGCTATGTCCTAAGGGCAGAAAGAAATGGAGGCATTTGAGCAGTACATCCCATTAGGCTGGCAGAGAGCAGTGGGCAGATTCCAAAATTAACCTTTAAAGAAGAGGTGGGAGACATCATAGCTCACCTCTAGCATATTTAATTCCAGCACTGTCCAGAAGGATTTGCTGCTTTTCCTACTGCATTCTTGTCATTGATATTATCAGAATATCCTACAGTTTTACTCCCACCTGACACTTTACACGTTGTTTTCCCTGTCTGACCCTAGGGATACACATGCTTCTGCTTTTCATCTCTGAAGTTCAATCAGATTACTTTGTTGTATTCAGATGTCAGTGTGGATAAAAATACATTCCTTGCAAAATGCATTATTTGACTGGCAGAAGAAAATCACCTTTTATTTTGTTAAAGCTCCTAATAACACCAATACTATCATTGAATTTTATCCGCATTCTACTTATATGGTAGGAAAAAAGACAAAATGTAATTCCTTGCAAGAACATGCTTCTAGAAGCCTTTCTCCCAAGTGTTCTCCCCAAAACCCCTTTCTCTCCAGGCAACTGTGAGATAAGAGACTCTACTGTAGAAAAACGCTGTACTGAATTGTAGGAATTGTTAGATATAATTATCCAAACTGTGTCCTAGCACTAGTATTCAAACAACAAATAGTAAGTTATTCTTTTTAAAGCATGCTATGTGTTTCTCAGTTATCCGCTGAAAGTGTGTTTGCAATGCCACTGGCATCAACATTTACCATCAAAAAAAGATGAATGCTTAGGCTGTTTTATAGACTTATTTGTGAATTGTTGAGTCTATATTAAGGTCTACCAGTAAGCTTTGGGTTTTACAGGCAATGAGTAGATGATTGAAAAAATGAGCATATACACCTGCCCTGATCGTATTATAGCATTTAAAAAACAAAACAAGAAAGAGAACACAGGTAGAGAAGAACTCATTTCTCTTCACAGGGTTTGAGCGAATTCCAAACAGAATTAATAGTAAGTTTTCTATTAACTTCAATGAAGCTGGAAATCATCAATGCATGGGTTTTGCACTTATAATTGCAATGACTTTAAACTCGCTTTGAACAAAATAAAGGAATTGAATCCTAAGTCTCAATAAGGCAAGAAGAGTTGTAGATTAAATTCAGACTCGTATTAAATTCAATACACTGGTATTACATTGCTGGTATGTCTTGGTACACTGAGAAGAAGTTAATATGTTTCATAGAAGCTGTAACAGAGTCCTGACTCTGCCAGACAGGTCAAGTGGATCCAGTTGGACTTTGTCCTTACAATAAGCTCCAAAGAAGACTGAAAAGATAAATCTGAAGGGGTGCTCCTGGTACCACAGTCGGAAGGAGAGGCATGGAGACAGACTGCTGCCCCCTAATACAACACAATGACATCTAGAATTTTTAAGGCCTGCATTGTTCCAGTTCTTTGTCTTGGTCGCAGTGAGAGAGGACAAGTGAAATATTGGAAATATCTTGCATTGCTATGCCTGCTATGAGAAGGATTTTACTTATCCTGCAAGCTACTCCTGGGTCAGGTGTTCCTAAAGGTGATGAGGAAAAAGATTTTGTGATATGTCAGACAAAAAAGAATTAAAAATTTCCCACAGGGAATTTTAGAAAATCATTTAATTAGAGTTTACTGTAAGAAATGCCAAAGAAAAACCCGCTGTTTGGTCTCTGGTGTAGTTTAGAGATCTCTGAGGAAAATAGCTTTGGTGGTTAAGGCATTAGGAGAGTCCTAGGCTGAGTTTCTGGTGCTGCCCCAAATTTCTTGCACCACATTAGGCAGTTAACCTCTTACTGCTTGGGTTCTTCTGTACAGTGGGAATTACTACAGTCCTTTGCATCACAAGTCACTGTTAGGGTGACTTCAGGAAAGAGCTTAAGTGTTCAGATCTGGTTGTGATTTAGCACCCAATGTGGAAGTGAAAAACTGAGGAAGTAGCATCAGTAATGCATTCACTTTATGTTTTCCTATGACAGTTTCTACAAAAACAGTCTTTCGCCTTCGGTTCTCTATCCAGGTATTCATCTTGAAAACTCAGTATTCCTCTATCCTTTCCTGATTTCTGTTCTGACACTGAGCAGTATTGAGCTTTACCTTCTCATCAGACTCCACAATGTGATCCA
>NW_010189599.1:0-9367 GCF_000695765.1 Mesitornis unicolor | reverse complement strand
AGGGAAAGACATAAGGAATTTAGACCTTGACTTTAATCAGTATGACAGAATAACATTACAGAAGAGTTTTCATTCTAGGAAGTAACATTATTGGCTAAGTTGTGCGACAAGATGTATGCCTGTTGTCTGTAGATCTGGAGCTCAGATCTAAACCAGGGTCCTCTACACACAAGCCAACTTCTGAGCAGCATTTTCAGACAGGCAAAGGTTTGAATTAGACCTCATGTCCTGTGCAGCCTTGCATAGAGGTAGCCTGGGATGACTTCACTGACATGAGTAGGATTTTGCAGGTTTAGAGCCAATCTTAAAGAGATGTAACAAGCCAGTTTTGATTTTCCCATCAAGTTGATCCCAAACTTCTTTGAATTATTATGTTAATTATGTGAGATCAAATTTTTGTCACTGTTTTATTACCATTGAATGTTTTACGTGTCTGTCGTATTTCATTACTTTTTATTTAATTTGTAACAATTTATCTTAAGAATTTCAACATTAAGCCTCAATCCCATAATTACTATATATACTGAACCATACATACTGGATTAATGTCTTAAAGTTGAAAGTCACAGCCTATCTTGCCTTACATTTACACAAATTGCTGCAGACCAAATCCTTTCACTGGCTGCCTGCCAGCACTGTGCTTCCTCCATTCCCTACTGAAGCCAAAAAGTAGGTGCTCAGCACTGCAGTACAGGCCAGTCTGGTGCTGTATATTATTTCTGAAATACAAGCTAATTACTTTTTAAGATATCTCTTGGCGATATCTTTGTTTTATATAAAGCATGTAGTGATAGCCAGTGGTATATATTGGAAAGATAGCTAGAGGTGTTACCTGGACCTAGCTACTTCGTCATTTCACAGCTGAACTCACACAGCCACCCTTTCCTTTGCTCAGCTTTATGTTATATTTTCATGCCACCATCAGTACGTTTCCTGCCATAGATGGCATTTCATTCTACCGCTAAGAATCTTTGCAACATATCATCCATGAGATTAGGAAGTAAGTCCTGCCAGTTATTGTGGTGAAGACAGACAGTTGTGTATGCTTTGTGTATGACAGCTTTGCTAATGAATGTTTTTGCTGGGCAGTTCAGATGAAGCTTCTGACTGGAGCACTCCAGATTTCATGACAGTAGGAAGAAATATTGTTTAATGGGGTAGTTCAATTGAGCATAAAGTATTTCAGGAGAGGATATGCATATTATTTTGGAAAGTCTGAAAAACGTAGATCATAGCTTCTAAGAAGGGCTAGCAAACTGTCAAGGCACTACTCTAGGCATTTACTATTGGCTTCTGTTGAGATTGGATCCTTAGGCAAGAAGATCCCTTAGTCCAAAACAGTTGTGCCATTTGACCTGTGCTCCATTTATTCTTCAGTAGATGAGATCCAATTTATCCTTTTGGAAATAGTGTCCATAACCACACACTGCTGTGCTGTCACCACAAGATAAATAGTATTGTAGAGACTCAGCAAGACATGGTACTTTATGTAGGCATTTATTTAAAGCAAGTTATATATCAAAAGATCCTTGAATTTATGGCAGTTTACTAATCAAGTCCATTTCAATTAACCTGATCAAAACTGCAATAAAGGAGGTTTCTGTGCAATGAACTTTTCAGCAGTCCTGGCTCCTACTGCATATACTGAGCATGAAGAAGTCTGGCCTCATAGTCTACTCAAGTTACTCCACAGTGATTTAAACATTTACTTTAATCTCATATTTTACTGCTTACACACATACTTGTGCACAGCAAAAATCACACTTATAGTTAGCCCAGTGTCTTTCAGTTTTTATCAATAATAATAAAATCTGCATATCCCCACAGAAAGATGTCCCGTTGCTCTCATTTCTCCATATTATTTTCAAGACTTTTGCGATACTAATTCTCCTAGGAGTGAATACTATAAAGATGTAGCATCAGCTTTGATGTAATATATCATGAACTCAGTCCGTATTTCATGCAGGAAGCCTCAGAGACTGATAGAACAACTCTTGTGTTGTTCATAAATTTCCATGGATACAGTATCCTGAGGTGTGCAGTAGGCCCATCTGATATTTAGGGCTGGTTGCTTAACCTTTCAATCCAGGCATCATACTGGTACAAACTGGAAAGGCAATAATTACCAGAATTAGAAAAAATAATGGGAATTTATTAATTAATCATCTTTCCCCTTAAGCTGTACTGTAGCAAGAAATAATCACAATAATAATGAACAGTGTTATTATTGGACTGTATTGTGAACACCGGTTATTTTGTACCAAGCTTTTACAGTCAGGGGAATGGTTCATTAACCACAAAGAACACTTCACATTAGGGATTCAGTTTATCTGGCCAATTTAGACATTGTTTAAGTAATTTTTAATTAAAATTGAGATTCTGTATTTTGGAATGGTATACTGGTTCAAAAGAATTGTAAGCACAATTACTACAATCAAGTTGTTAGTAAATGTTTTTGTTCCAGATAAAGGTTGGACACTGGTCAATCTGTTAAGCAGTCATTCTGGCCTACCCTGCAGGCTTGGTTCCAATTAGTGGTGGGGTGGATGAGAAGAGAAGGAGAAGGGCAAAACCTTTTCATAACACAGAAAGTTTTTTATTTGGCAAGGGGTAAATAAAGGAAATTCCCTGGAAAGTGGGTTATAGATGGGAAAGGAAGAATTTTGCTTGTAACCTTAATATCAGAAACTGATTTCTTTTGATGAAGCCAGCTGTATGTCACATTATTTGTTGTGGTAAATATCCTTTTGGGGATGAAATTGAAGCTGAGAAAAAATTTCACTTATATTGTTCACAATATTTCATCCCATTACAGAATAATATAAAATTAATGAAAATTGCCTTTAGTCTGGAGAAGGTCCCTAGCCTCCCAAGCATCAGGCAAGAAAGGTGCCAGTGCTGTATCTTAAGGAGGATTCAGAATAAACCTCTAGTCAGTGTAAATATCATATAATTGCACAGACTTCTATGTCTCAACAACTGTTGAGGATCTGTCACAACAGAATTGTGGGGTTCAAACCATTTCAGACTTCATCTAAAATGAGAAGCAAGCATAATTCGTGACTGTAGGTACTTCTTCCTGTAAATAAACCAAACTGTACATTAAGATCTGCCATCAGTAAGAAATACTAATTCAAGCTCATTAAGATTAGACATAAGTGAGTTTGCTGGGTGCATTTACACTGCTTTCACTCACCTGGCAGGCAAACTGGGCTCAAAGTGCCAGGATCACTTTCAAGATGGATGCAGTCAGGGAACATCACTGAGCTGCCACTGGTGTCTTGTGGTGAGGGGCACTGGAAGATATAGGCTGTGTCTGCATGAACTGTGAATTCTGGTGCAAATCATGCCTGGCAAACCATGTCCTTAGAGACTGCAAGAAGTCAGATTAAAAAAACTTACAGGTAGAAAGAGTCAGACTTTCATACTGTAGCAAACTGTATGTGGGTGGAGGGTAGAATGAGGGCCACTGTAATATTAAAAAATTAGACATCAGAAGGGTACTTCAGTGTACCTAAATCTATCATTTTTCTAAGCAATGCTGAATAACTTGTTTCAGGAACTGGGTGATTAAAATGAGGCATATGCTTCTACTTTAAGTTCTGAAGAGGAATAGGTTTTTAAACACAGGTTTTAAAGAGGGGGATTCATGTTGCGGCAAACTTGCCTTTCTAATTAGCCAGACAAAACTGTTGACTTCATCAGCTGCAAAGCTGATTTACACCAAAGGTATCTAATTCATTTTCTTCCTCTTGAGATTAATCGTGATAAATCTCTTCCAAATGTGCTAAATAATGAAATGAAATGAAACATATTCTTCATGCCTAAATAGATGGTTTCTCACATCGTAAAGGAATATTGTTGAAGAATTATAATAGACAGAAATGGTTCAAATACACTTGTTAAGAAGTAATAACAAACAGGTAAAGAAAGACTACAGGGACACCACTAGGCCAGTTTCTCTTTGATTTCCTCATTTTAATTCACCTATTTTCTTCACACTACTCCCTTTGCTTTCTTCACTAAAGAAGTAATTGAGATGTCTTTTGAAGATTCTAATGAATCCTGAAGTCTTATTTTTGTTGTAATTTATTTCACATGTGTGTTCCTCAATGGGAAACAGCTGTGTTTTCTAAATGGGAGAAAAGACTTCTTAGAGATCTCTGATAGCAAAAGAAGGGGTAGGGATGGCGGTGGGGGTGTAGGGTTTGAAGAGTAAATTCTGACGGTTCTCCTATTTTCTGAATGTATTTGCAATACCCTTCCTTTCAGAGAAGGCGAGAGGGATAGCCTGTGATGGTGCTCCCCTCAGCCTTGCTGCACTTGAGGACTGATGACTTGGCTAATGGAACAGGGAAGTAAGTGTTCCTCCCACCCAAGCACATTACTATCTAACTTTAGGGGTTTTTTCACATAAACCTTATACACAAACAAGTTAAACGGGATTTTCCCTTCCTTGGATATGTTTAGTGGAGCAAATACATCCAAATATGCCCTCTCTGAGATGTTCTGTAGACCTGGTCAGCTTTCCTGTTTGCCCTGACATTAGAGTTCCTCCAGGCTGTTTGTCTTCTTCAGGGACTCCAAAGTTACTCTTGGTGCTAGGGCTTCAAACAACACATCTCTCAGCTCCTAAGTATATAAGCACATCTGTTATTTCTTTCCTACAAGTAGTTTTCTCTGAGTTTTACCTTCAGTGTCCTGTGCTTCTTAACATCTTCTACCCAGTGTCCATCAAATGCTCACTATTTGCAGTGCTCTGTTAGTGGCCTTGGAGATCAGACTCAGATCTTCACTTGTTTCGACAGAGAGGTGCCTTGAATTTAATCTGCAGGACAGACAGCAGACCTTGCCTCTGCTATCAAAAAGAGAACTTTTCTGTTTTAAAAAATGACATATAACAAGCTCCCAAACCTGGGAGATAAAAATCAGCATCTGAAAATAAGGTGTCCATGTTTAACAGCAGGGGTAATAACTGAACAAGTTGCATAACTTAGTAGTAAACAGTTATATTATGCAGACTGATATACACAAAGTAAAACTAGAAATTTAAAAATCATGGTCAGGTGTCCAGAACAGAAAAGACAGCATAAGATGGTGAAAGACAATCCAAAAATCAAGAGGATAAAGTCTTCCACTAAAGCACAAGAAAAAGATGATAAAAAAGAAACCAAGTTGTCAAAACAAAGTCAGATGCTCTGATTCCTTCAAAGTTTTTCATACAGTTTTCAAACTGGTATCACGAATACCAATCAGATATGGGGACCTAATTAAATTTATCTTATTTGAAAGTTCCCAGAATGCAAATCTATCCAAATTCAGAGCCAGAGAAAGGGGTGGTGGGGGCTGGAAGAAGAAACACAAAAGCTTAAAAAGATTGATATTTCTTTTCACTCATCTTCTTCTTTATGATTAATTGAATTTCTGTGAGTAACTAGGAACTTTTGCAGACACTTATTTAATGTCATGCAGAGGAGAGGCAGTAGGTGTGGGCAAGAGAGGTGAGTCATACCTTGCTCAAGAGGAAACCTGCTGTGATATTCATAATGCACTGAATTAAGTTCAGAAATATGAAAGTTTCTTTTTCTCTTGTTCCTACACCTTTTCTTTTCCCTGGTCTGATAGACACCCAAATTCATGACAGCTTCTTAATACTCATTTGTACCATTGATAATTAGGCCTGAATACAAGTCTAATCCTGAAAGATGATGAATCATTCCTCATTTTCACATAAAGACAGTAAAAATTTATTGTCTTATGTCTAGTTGCTTGGTGCCATGGCAAGAACTCCTCTCTGCAGTGAACTGGGAACTTGGCCGTCTCTCCCAGCAGTGGTCCAAACCTGCTGTGGCAAGTGTTGTAACAGTATCCAGAGTTAAAGATGTAAGACCAGTCATCTGTCTGTTTCTCTACTGGAATATCCTTTTCTGATGATCTGAATGAAAACTAGACTGTTTGGGGTTTAAATCAGGGGTGCATGTAACACCACAATGCTCTATCATTATAAGACTGGAAGTCATCTGAAGGCATTGCAATCTGGTGTGTAGAAAATAGGATATCTTGATGTTTGAGGAAAAGAGCTCAGGCAAACTTATGGAAAAGGTGTGATTTGTTTCCCTTGTTTCATTATAATGATTTGTAAGCAGATTCAAATGTCACTTGTAAGGTTCAAACTGAAGTTACTTAAGCAAGAGAGAAGAGAGGACTGGTGATAGGAATGAAATACTTCTCTTTTGAGACCCTACTGGGAGATCCTTGTGAATATAAGCTGTCATTCAAATTAAAAATGAAAGCTGCAGTCTGAGGTGTTTTATGGGGGCACCACCAGGCCTTAAGTTTCACTTTCTCCCTTATTTATTTATGTATTTTCTCTGTAAGCCAATTGTCCATGCAGAACATGACAGTTAATTACACCTCTCTATTTCCCTCTGACAAACAAAGCACAAGTAATGCCAGCAGGGATTAAACTGTTTGCTTTTGGTTTACAAGGAATTAAAGCATGTGTGCAGTAAATTTTCCCATAATGGTCTTTCCTAAAGCCATAGACTAGGGAAATAATATTAGCAGCTAACACTGTGGATGCAGAGCTCAGTTCAACAACCTTTAGATAAATGTCCAGTATGTTTTCCCTTCCAGATGGGCTTTACTCAAGGTGTGTCTACATGGGCTTCAGCAGGCTGATGTGAGTGCATGCTATGCATACATTCTGCCAACTAAACACATCCACATCCATGTTCAGTCTGACAGCCCCAGACAGCTTCATTATCCAGGTTGAGTGCTGCACTAGCCACAGCTTATGCTGTTTCCAGGTCAGAGCCTATTTACACCTGCTCATCTCCAAGTGCAAGCAGGACAGCACACACATCGCAGTGGGACTGCGAATTCAGTTCTCAATTCAAGATGTTTCAGTGGTGGGCATGCTCCCTGTAACTCTACCACTTGTCTGTCTTGGCTGAATTACCTCCTATCCAAATGTTCTTTTCTAATTGTTTGTAACAAAACCTGTTAAGTTCAGAAGGACCAGGTCTCCATTAGAAAGCTGAGACGTCACTGATGCAGCAGATTACTAACCTGTCTGCAGCTGGTTCAAATCGATCGATCTGATGTTATCAAACAGTATCTTACCTAAACTCTTATGAAATCAGGGCAATAGGAAGCTAGTTTCCTATGATGGCCATTTTGAATCAAGGCTACTCCAGTCCATTTGTGCAAGGCTTAGGCTGTCTGGGACGTGGGACGTCATTGCTGATTCAGCTCTCTTGACACTTTTAGGAAGAGGGCCCTGTGTTTAACCAGGCCTGGGTGCTGGGAGCTTTTCCATCCAAGCAAAGCAGGATCGGTTCCAGCACAAGGCTGCTCTGAACACACTACTGTGGCCTTTTCTGCAAGCAAAGCAGTAGCCCATCTGCCCTACATGGGGTCCCTGGCAGGAACATCCCTGGAGAAAGGGGTGTAGAGGTGCCGGGGGGAACTCAGCTGAAGTCACAAGCTTGACATCTTAAAAATGATCAAAAAATATGTTTCAAGTGTCAGTGAACTGAGAGAGTGGGGTATGTAGTGGGTTATCTAAATAAAATGCTTGAGCTATAAATGGGGTAGTTCTATCCAAAAACTTCTATAGGATTAACCACAGAAGAGCAACATGAAGGTGGCAGCACAGGAGAAGATAGCTAATGCTTTAGATTTTCTGTGGAAAATGGAGAATCAGTGCCCAAAAATGTTACATGTATTTTATTGAAGAAAAATCTAGAAAGGATGCAGAAATGCAGATTCTAGCTCAAGAAATCCATTATCCATAGATATCTGGAGTCTGGGAAAACACACCAGGCAGAGTACCATTGTATGCTTGTTCTTTTATAGCACACTGGCTATGTAATTATGCACTCTGGAGAATTTCTTTCATGCATATTTTAAAAATGAAGTGTAGATTCAGACTGTTGTCAGTAACCATTATCGAAAACTTGAAATAATTACGAAAAAAAAAATCCAGAGCACACTTGTTTAAGGTGCAAGAAACTGGAAAAAAGCAATAATAAATTGAAAGGAAAAGGCACTGCAGGTGTAATATTTAATGGAGTGTTAATTGTGCAGTGGCTAAAAATAAATAGGCAGCACAGAGATTGGTTTTGGGTGAGCGGTTGATTACAAGTGCTAAGCTCTACGATTAGCACTAAAATTTATGAGCTCACTTTTCTGTGCTGCAGTTTGTATGAAGAGTTAGATGGACTTCTCTGTGCAAACTCTTATCGAACACATACTGAGGAAGATAAGAAGCCACAGGTGTGATTTCTGGTACTCTACCTCCAATTTACTCTGGTGTTTAGGAGTACAAACTACCCTTTAATCTCAAAATCTCATATTTTATATTCAATGCGAATTGAACTTCTGTTTAATGACAAACTGAATTATTTCAAACAGAAGAGTAAGAGCACTTTAATTAATTAAGTAATTCATTAAATAGCACTTTAAGTGGTAACATTGGTCCCTATCCTAATGATGACAATAAGCAGAAAAGTCTTCTTAGTGTTAGACAAGAGCTTTAACAGTGTACATAAATGTACAAACTATGAGACTCACACCGGAGGATCACCATATGGTATATTTTATCTGAAATTGTTTTTCAGGTTTAGAGCAGAAAAAACTACACCAAATTAAGCCCTTCTTCTTTATGCTTGCAAGATATTCATCATCTACAGCAACGTTCATTAATCCCAACTGTTCAATGAATGTTTTTGCAAATGCTGCAAATTCATGGGTTGTTCAAAAGCTCTGTTTTTGTGACTGTTATCCTGAACATCTTCATTCTAATTCTTTATTTATAGTTTGTAGTTAGCTGCCTAAAATGATAAGATAATATTGGTGTTGCATAACTATCTATAAACTGCACAAGGATTTGACAAGGTGAATTTCTTGAAATTTCCATTGCATGCACATCTGCAGTTAAATTTGCATAGATGTTCTTAACTCCTTGCCTATTACACTGCAGTGAACAAAATTTCATTGCTGTATTTTTACAGAGCAAATAAAAGGGCACAGAAACTACGGTTACACCAACTATATAAGTGGATGCATTAGCTAAAGCAGTAAATACCATTGAAGCAAATCCTTTAGTTGTATTTGGACCAATGTCTCTGTATCTACTGTTTTTGTCATATTTCTACCATGATTTTGTCTCTTGTGAAATTTAGCACTACCAGCATTATCTATACATTAATAACAATATTAATTGTTATTAATATTGTTATTAACAGTTACTATTGCTTAAGGGGCTGATCTTTGAGAAAAACACTAGTCATCTCTGAAGTTAATCCTTTAAGTAAGTTTGTTTGTGGTAAGGAAGTCACAGAATCACACAGAATCACAGAAC
>NW_010189598.1:0-2236 GCF_000695765.1 Mesitornis unicolor | reverse complement strand
GGTGGGTGGGGGTGTGCTGCGCTGTGATTGGCTGAATGGGGAGGAGGTGATGTGTGCTGATTGGTCAGACATCCTGAGGAGTCACCTGTGATTGGTCGGGCAGGGGATTTGGTGTGTCCTGATTGGCTGTGTGTATGAGAGTCTGCAGGTGGTGATTGGCGAGAGGGCTGGTGGATCCTGTGAGCTGATTGGCCAGAGGTTCAGGTGATCCTGTGAGCTGATTGGCCAGAGGTTTTTGGTGATCCCGTGAGCTGATTGGCTAGAGGCGCAGAGGAGTGGCGTGTGCTGATTGGTTAGTGGTCTGGAGGAATCACACACACTGATTGGCCAGAGGTTTAAGGGGATCCTGCGCTCTGATTGGCCAGGAAGATTTGTTGTGTTCTGATTGGCTACGTGCACAAGAGCCTGCAGGTGCTGATTGGACAGAGGTCCAAGGAGCTGTGTCTGCTCATTGGCTGCTCAGGCAGGAGATCAACCTGTGCTGATTGGCCAGGAGCACGCAGCTGCTGATTGGCCAGATGGGCAGAGGATTGTGTGTGCTGATTGGCCGGGCAGGTAGAAGCCTCTGAGTGCTGATTGACCAGGTGTGCAGGATCTCCTGGTTGCTGATTGGCCAGGCAGGGAGGAGAAATGTGCTGATTGGCCAGGTGTGCAGGAGCCTGCGGATGCTGATTGGCCAGCGGTCCATGGTGATCGTGTGTGCTGATTGGCCATGCAGAGGGGATTCCCTGCATGCTGATTGGCCAGATAGGTGGTGTTCTGTGTGTGCTGATTGGCCAGGCACAGAGGAGAGCTCCTTGTGCTGATTGGCCAGGGCACCAGAAGCAGATGGGTGTTGATTGGCTGAGTGGACAGGTCCCCATCAGTGCTGATTGGCCCAGAGACCTGCCCTGTGATTGACCACGTGGGCACCTTCCCTGTGTGCTGATTGGCCAGGCCCTTCCCATAGTCCTGATTGGCTGGGGTGGGCAGATACTGCCCACACCTGCTGCAAGCTGATTGGCCGAGTGTGTGGGTGCGTCTCCTGTTGCTGATTGGCCAGGCGTCGCCTCCCCGCGTGCTGATTGGCCAGGCCCTCCCCTTGCCCAAATATGGTTGGGCAGGCCTACCCCATGCTGAAACCTGATTGGCCAGGACCTGCTAGTGCCCTGCGTTGATTGGCCAGGCCGTCCCCGTGCCGAAACCTGATTGGCCATGCCGTCCCCGTGCCGAAACCTGATTGGCCAGGCCCTACTAGTGCCCTGTGCTGATTGGCCAGGCCGTCCCCGTGCTGAAATCTGATTGGCCAGATCTTCTCTGTGCCAAAATCTGATTGGCCAGGGCTTCTCCCCCCTTCTTTCCCCAGCATCGAGATCGACCAGAAGCTGCAGGAGATCATGAAGCAGACGGGGTACCTCACCGTGGGGGGGCAGGTGAGCACGGAGGGGTACACAGGGGACATTTGGGGTCGGTCATAGGGGACACAGGGGACCCTCACCCTCCCCATTGTGCCCCCCTCAGCGCTACCAAGCGGAGATCAACGACCTGGAGAACCTGGGGGAGATCGGCAGCGGCACCTGCGGGGAGGGCTGGAGGATTTTTAGCGGCACCTGCGGGCAGGTCTGGAAGATGCGCTTCCGCAAGACGGGCCACGTCATCGCCGTCAAGGTGAGGACCACCCCCTTTAGGACCCTCTCTATGGGGCCAGGATGTGGCCTTGACCCCCTATTTTGTGTCTTGCCCCTCCCACCCCAGCAAATGCGGCGCTCGGGGAACCGGGAGGAGAACAAGCGGATCCTGATGGACCTGGACGTGGTGCTCAAGAGCCACGACTGCCCCTACATCGTGCAGTGCTTTGGCACCTTCATCACCAACGTGAGCCCTCCTGGATCTGGGGACACCCCCCCACCGCGGGCTGGCTACAGCCATGGCCCCCCCAGGGGCTGGGTACGGCCAGGACCCCCCTCCCAGGGGGCTGCATCCAGCCCTGGGGTCTGGGTGCAGCCATGGGACCCTCCCCTGGAGGCTGGACAAGGCCATGGGGACCCCCCTCCTAGGTCTGGATCTGGCCATGGGGACCCCCCCGGGGTCTGGGTACAGCCATGGGGACCCCCCTGGGATCTGGATTCAGCTCCAGGGACCCCCTCAAGTTCTGGATTTGGCCACAGGTTCCCCTGCCCAGGGTGTGGATCTGGTTTTGGGCTCCCACCACAGTCACAGGAACCACCCCCAGGGTCTGGATTTGGCCACGGGGACC